>NW_007250828.1:1354-215796 GCF_000164805.1 Carlito syrichta
ATGTGGTACATATACATGATGGAATACTACGCAGCCATAAAAAAGAACAAAATCATGAATTTCGCAGCAACCTGGATGGAACTAGAGTCTATAATACTGAGTGACCTCTCACAGAAACAAAGATCCGAGTATCACATATTCTCACTCATATAATGGACCTTTAACATCCAATGTAATACTATAAGAAAATGACTGACAGTAGTGGGAAACTGTGGGGCGGGGGAGGAGATGGGATTAACGGTAGCAAATATCTGTCTGGGGATTGGGAAACACCTCTTATAAACACGGCGCCTGAATGAAACATATTTGTATACCTAACCCTTAACTGTACCCCACAATATCATAATAAAAAATATTGATAAAAAAAGCTGATTATCAATTCTAAGTATTCTATAGTCTATTTTAACCTTTTCCCCCCTCCCATTTCTTACCATGTATTCATTTCTCATTAATGTTGCCAGTAAAAAGGAAAGAGAGAAGTTCTATTCAGTTCAATTTGATGGGGATAGAAAGTTGAAGTTCTGAGATTACCGAGAGAATTTTCACATGTATTTAAATTATCTGAAATATCTCTTTCTTCCATGGTATTGAACAGAAAAAGTAGCTGTGATTTAAACCTTAGGGAGCCTAAGATTCATCACAAAAGCAGCTCTGAAGGAAAATGCTGGCAAAAAAATGCAATGAATATCTCCTATTAGAGACCCCAACACAGCTAAGAATCTGGAAATTCAGACTGTTTGTGAAAAGAATGAAAGCAACCAAAAGTCTTTTGTTTTTTGAAAACAAAACCAAACCAAAAGCAGTGACTTGCAAGTTTATAGCAAGCTTATCTCCTTCAGGTCAGGAGTATTTGTTTGCCGACTAAGTGTTACTTTTCACCCAGTTATATCAACAACGTTCTCGGCATTCATGACACAGGTAAAACAGCCTGTGAAATGAAGAATTAACTTTTCAGGTTTTGAAATGTATACACTAAGGTTAGGAAAATAAATCATTTGTTTAAGTGTTTTGCTGGCTCATTTAAACTCTATTCCCAGTCATAACTCTCAATTCCCCAAGCAAGAAAACAGCAAGGAAAGAAAATAAAAAAGAGAGAGAAAGAGAGAACATAATGTGCTCAGTTCAAAACTGAGTATTTCTGGGATGAATTAGGAATTAAATCCTCACATAGTATTCATGCTTACCACTGCTTACCACTCCCAGCATTACTATTACTCATGTTGTACATTAGAATTAGTAGTTTGCAAAGTACTTTCACATATTTTTTTCTCATTTTTACATGATATCCTAAACCTGTGATGTAGATAAAACAGTAAGTCTTCAGATAGATTAAGTAATTTAGCATCCATCACCATTATCATCATCATTATTTAATGAGCACTTAATATTTACCAGGTCCTGCACTAAAGTTTTATGTGTATCATCTCATTTACTCTTCATAACAAGCCCATACAATTGGCATTATTATTATCTCTGTCTTACAAATGAAAAACATGGTTGATTAGGGATTGGAATCTGGTGCTTATGAGTCCAGTCTTAGTATTCTTTCCACATTGTTTTAATAACAAAGCTTAAAAAAAAAAAAAAAGAATGCTAAAGTTTCCAGTTCATTTCATATCAGTTTCTTTTAGACGGAAATAAAACAAGAAAGGGACTATGAAAAGAAAGTCAAGCTTTCAGTCTCTTTGCAAAATAAATACTCACCAAAATGCAATAAGCAAAAATATTTACCAAATCTTTTGGAGTTTTGTAAATTGCACTATACTTGCAGCTAAATGCAAAATTCTACTTTTAAGCCTGCTTCTAACCAAAGAAGCAAAGCCTTTTTTTTAAATTAAAAAAAAAAAAAAACTGACAGTGTGGCATAGACTACCATGACTGTTAAAGCTCTTGAGTTTCCAAACCACCCTGGTTGCAGCTTGGTTAGTCTTTGGCTATATCAGATTCAATTTCCACTCAGCAAGTCTTTAATGAGTGGTGTCAGGGGATATGAACAGGACACTTATTGTTCCTGCCCTTCTGAAGCTTATTATGAGGTCAAGACAGATATAAGAGACTAATTATAATGTAGTAAGTCTTACAATAAAGGATTTCTCCTTGTTTTAGAAATTAAAAGAGACTTCTCTGAAAAAATGGCATTTAGATAAAACCTGAAGGAATGCCATTAGTTAGTCTGATGAAGAGGTGGCAGGAAGACTTAGAAACATTCACAAACTTGAGCAAAATCTATATCTCTTGGGAGGTGAAGGAGGTTTCCATGATTTAGTACAGGGTGGAGGTTTTGGAGGTGGGGAGATCACTATATAGGAAGCCCATCTTTGAAATATTTCCCTTACTCGGTCAAGAATTCTCACACTCTCAAGAAACTAGTTTATTCCCTACTATAGAAGGAAGGTGAAAGAAACACACTGATAGTATCTCAGCTAATTACAGTGGTTGGTATTTCAGTTAATCATAGTGTCTGATTATTGGGTACAAAAATACAGTTAGATAGATTGAATAAAATCTAGTATTTGATAGCGCAAACAGGTGACTACAGCCAACAAAAATGTATTATAAAATTGAATGCTCCTAGTGTAGAATTGTAATATTCCTAACACAAATAAGTGATAAATGACTGAAGTGATGCATACCCTAGCTATCCTGATGCGGTTATTACACATTGTGTGCCTGTATCAAAACACTGCATATACCCCATAAATATATACACCTACTGTGATACCCATACAAATTGAAATTTTTTAATTGTAAAAAATTGCAGTAGTAACTTCCTCAGCATCAGGGAGAAAAAGGAGGGTATTCATTTAAAAGTACATTTTAGAAGAGAAAGGAAAGATTGAAAAGAAAGATCATTGGAAAGGGATGGAAAAGGATAAAGGGAGGAATGCTCTACATGAAATACAACCACAGTAGCAAAAATAAAAGTGTTTACAATGAAGAGCTCTCAATAACCTGTATCTGGGCTGAAGAATTTACAACAGATTATTCCATGTTCATTTATACTGTTCTTGGGAGCCCAAGGGAAGACTACCTGGTTTAGCAGATTGACTTTTATGTTTTGCTTAGGTTTCTTAAGTCTGAGATGAGAAACAAATACACCGGAATCCCTGATTATTTTCCCTTTTCTTTGAATGTCAGTCTGTAATTCACTTTAACAATTACACAAGCATTAGTAGTTTTGGATTGCTAAGGATACCAACTGACAGGATAAGAAAGCAGCTCTTATGGTGCAAGGAAAACGATAGTTTTTCAGAAGTAATCCATGTGCTGAATATTCTCTATTTGTCCATCCAGATATACACATCCATCTTTTCCACTTTATTCTGTGCTCCAGAGGTTGACCTGCATCAAGGAACTTCCTTAGTTTTCATTTGGCTATGGTCAGTGGGAAACACCAGTAGGAGATAAGATGAAAAACCCATGAAACTGACATACTCCACCGTTCTGGTTGGTTTCCACTATCTCTGCCCACATGAATTTCTGCTTAATGGCCTAAGGTGAATGTACCATCTCTTTCCTCACTCCCCCAAATGAAAAAAAGACAATCTGATTAAACAGATGTGCAATGCAAGATTAGGGTAGGTACTACAAAGAAAAGGTGTATTTATGAGATAATATGCTAGATTAAGAAACTCATTTGAAAACGTCTTTAGGGTATGTCCACTGATTTTCCTCTCATGTCAACAAGAGTACACCACATTTGGAGGAGATCAGAAAGGAGACAGCCAAACTATTTTAAATAGTGATTTCACAGTAACCCCTGAGGGATGGACCATCTGGAGGAACTATTTGGGAGGTGTCATGATAAGCACACGGGAGTTTTTTGTAGCCTCCAAAAACAACAGTGTCTTCTAAATACTTACCTAGGCAAATCTCCAGTACCCTTTTCTCTTCACCCAAGCTTAAGTAAGCCCAGTCACAATGACTTCAGTGGCCTCATTCTGACCCTTCATTCCAAATGTGAATATTTAATAAAAATAACCAACCAATCTAGCAACAATTTCATTAAGTTACAGAGCCCAGTCAGCTAATGGTATATTGAGAAAAGAGCATCTTATCTCTTTAACCACTGTGGTAAAGATGTATTGGTTTCCTCTCAGTGATATGCATCAAAGGAATATAAATTTAGCTAGATGGTAGGTACTAGTCAACAAGTAAATCTCTCTGATATGTTTAAATTAGTCATCAAATGTTTATTAACTATTTCTGCTTCTTAGAGGAAAAAATATATTATGCTGCTTGAGGTAGAGCTGCTCATTTTAGTTTCTGCCATTTTCCTGTGTTGCTCCTTAAATAACAACGACAGCTAAATTATTTTTTCTCAGCCCGAGAGTAATGTGTCGGACTTCCTTTTTAATGACAACAATCTTTTCGTTGCCAAATGCTTCACTTCTTAAATAATGGCTTGAATCTTGGCTGCAAATGCAAGATAAGCTTTTTCTCATAACCTTTTCACAATGGATTTTCATCAGCTCCTTTATAAAGGAAATTAAAATTTGCATTTCATTTTAGGTTCATGTATCTGAATCTGGACACAGCACTGGCACATTTAGACATGGTATTTATAAAGAAATAAAATTTGCTCTAGAGGTTTCTAAAAAAATTGTTTTGTCTCTAAAGGAAAAAAGAAGGAAAAAATCTCATTGACATTAATAAAGAATTAGCAGAGGTTGCATGACAAGGTGGCAGAGTGACTCGAAAGTGAAGGCAATAAACATTTCTGTAAGTATAGTGTCCTAACTTCCAAATATGCCTAAAAGAATATTTACCTTTCGGCATTTCTCAGTAATATCTGAGATGCAGAAAATATGGCTATCGTGGGATATAGGTTAGATGTGGAACAAAATATGAGGTGGCTGGCAATCAAAACCACAAAAGGTATGGATTCTACACAGTGAGTGCCATCTTTGTAGACCATATGACAATAGCTATGGTCTAATAAAAGCAAGATGTACCCAAGAATTAGCAAGGCAAACTTGTCCGTTCAATTTTTCCAGAACCCAAGCTGGGACTTGTATAACCTGAGAGTAAACATCCCTAATGCCAGGACTTGAGAAATACCAAACTCCAAACTTGTGAAGTGTCTATCCTTGGTTTTGTATTCCAGCTCCCTGGCTTGTTCCAAATGTCTCCTACTTTCAGTGTTGGGCAATTACTGCCAGCTTTGATGGTAGGTGGGATTTGCCCACATTATAGTCTAAAATCGGAGAAAACATTCAAAACTAAATGAGACAATGGTTAATTCAAAGGCAACATCTGTGGGAAATATGATTGCAAACTAAAAAAGCAAGTTGTCTATCAGGATACAAGTGATTCATAAATGTTTCTGGCAGGGGCTCACACAGATGGAGTCGTATACACATGCTATTTTTTTCCTGCTAGGATTTCTGCCTAACACAGAGTAAGTGATTGCAGACCTGAGCGAATATGCATTGCAATCTGAAGCAAATGTAATGAACTTTTTGATCAAAGCAGTATTGAATATCTTCCCATGTGGAATTCCCCACTCTGAATTCTTCCCTTCAGTAGGCAACTTGGGAAGGTTCTTGACTGAAATGTTTGTGCAGATGCAAATGTTGTGACTTCCCTGCTGGAGGAAATCTCAACCCTGACAGGACATAGAGAAAAGAAAAACCCTGTGTCTTCTTCCCAGCAACTCCATAAAAAAAATGCCATCAGTACTGTTTGGGCCAAATGAGGCATGGAGTTGGTCTCTAGTGTGAAGATACCACACAAGTAGAATGTTAGGATGTTAGAATCAGAATCTTAAGATTCATAGTTTAAACTTCTCATCTTATGAACTTCTCATCTTTGACCTAAGAAGGTCAAAATGACTTGCCAAATAATTTATAACTAGTCACTGACAGAACCAGGATTAGAACCCAGTTCTCTGGGTTCCAAGTTTAGTGAGCATTCTCAACATTGTGCTATTTAAATTTTTGCATTTATTAATTCACTGCCCACAATATGGCAAGCAATGTTCTGAGTTCTGGAAAAAGAACAAGAAACAAGACAGGCAAAAGTTCTTTCCTTGATGAGCTAATGTTCTAGTATAAGAAATTAACAAAAAATTTGGAAAAACAAAAATAAATGGCTACTATCATGTCAGGTAGATACATTCTACAATGAAAATCAATACAGGTCAAGGGATAGAGAATAATGAGGGGCAACTATATAAGATAGATTGCTCAAAGAAACTCTTTCCAGGTGATATTTAAGCAGAGTCTGAATGAAGTGAGGGTGAAGTCCACAGAAACAGCATGGGAAGAAACTTCAATGATGAGAGAACAGATTATACCAAGTCCAGGCAGCTGGAATGAGCTTAGAGTGTTTGTGTGTGGTTGGCATGAAATAAATGAAGAGGGGTAGTAAGGAGGGGATCAGAGAGGCCACTGGGGGGCTTTCTGCAGGGAAACATCTTGATCTTACATAGGCTTTGTAAAAGATTATTACGCTGGCTATTATGTGGAGAATAGACTGAAGAGAGGGAAGAGAATAAGATTAGAGAGGCCAATGAGAAGTCATTTCCCTAAAGCAGAAATGTAGCTTCTTTGAAGGCAGAGATTTTTGTTTTACTTGTTCATTGCTGTAAAACAGAAACCAAGAATAGTGACTGGCATACTGTAGGCACCTTGTAGGTGGGGCTAGGGAGAAAGTCGATAATGACTTGGTCTAGAATAATAGCAATTAAAACAGCGAGAAATGTTTTCCTGGTGTTTTGTAAGTAGAAGTGGCAAGAACAGGTTCATGATTGAATGTGAATATTTAGTAAGATAGAATTCAAGAATGACTAGGTTTGTGGTCTAAGACCCTCAGGTGAATAATATTGATTTCTCAGGGAAAAACAGATTTAGTGGGGGAAATCAAGACTTCTTTCTTGGTCATGTTAACATTTGTGGTCTTCCAAATGGAAATATTGAATAAGCAGTTGAATAAAAATGTCTGGCGCTCAAGGAAGAAGTTTGGAGATATAAGTGGATAGTGTTTTAAACCACTGAACACAATATGATCACACAAATAAAAGTACAGATTAATGAGGTCCAAGGAGTTCTTTGGCATTCCAACATTTGCAGATCGGTAGGGGAATAGGAATCAGCAAAGGATTTTTGCATAACACAAAGTAACACAGGAAAAGAAGCCTGAGAAAAGGAATACCAGAAATCATGGTGTCTTAGAAGCTAAGTGATAAAAGTATTTTTCAAAAGGAAGAAGTGATGAACAGTTTCAATTGCTCCTAAAAGATCAAGGTGAAGACTGAGAATTGACCACAGAGGGAATGTCCAAGTCACTGGTGACACTAACGTGTGTTTTTAGCGGCATGATGAAGACAAAACTCTCCCTGGAGTGAGTTCAAGAGGAAATGAAAAGAAAAAAGAAGAGAGACAACAAGAATCGGCAATCTGTTCAGGAAATTTGCTTTATATAAATGAGTAAAGAGATGGCGAAAGAGCTGGAAAACCACGAGGAAATCAAAAAAGCAGTGTGTGTGTGTGTGTGTGTGTGTGCACACGAGTGTGCTTGAAATGAGAAATATTACTGCCTGTTTATATGTTGATAGAAGATCCATTCAGGTTGGAGTGAAATAGGCAAGAGAAAAGTCTGGATTAGACAAGAGGAAATAGGATCCAATGCACAAGCAAAGGACTTAGCTTTAGAAAAGAGTAGGCATAGTTAATCTGGAAAGGAGTAAAGGCAGAATATACTGGTACCTATATGACTTGGTGGTAGAAAAGATAGGAAGTCCTCACCAATGATATAGAACTTCAGAAAGTTTGTGGAAATGGAATCAAAAGTTAAAAATAAAAAATACGAACTTCATTCTTCAACATATGCTCCATCAAGTTCAAGACAACTTTGTAAGCAATAATACCAGTCATTAGTTCACTGCTAAAGAACTGAGGATCCAGGGAAATTTAATTGTCTAAATGCAGTCTTTTTTTTTTTTTTTTTTTTTTGAGTCGGAGTCTCAGTCGATCGCCTAAGCTAGAGTGCAGTAGCACACTCATGGCTTCTGCAACCTTGACCTGCTGGGCTCAGGCTATTCTTCCTCCTCAGCCTTCCAAGTAGCTGGAACTACAGGCATGCGCCACCATGCCCAGCTATAAATGCAGTCTTTTTTACATTGTTAACTGAGAAAAATGAATACCCTTTACAGAGTTTTTAATATTGGGAGACAAAAAGAAGTCAGAAGGAGCCATATCAGGGCTGTAACGATTTCCTATCAAAACTCTCACAAAATTGCCCTTTGAATGAAAGGAATGAGCAGGAACATTGTAGTGATGGAGAAGGACTCACTGGTGAAGATTTCCTGGGCATTTTTCTGCTACAGCTTTGGTTAACTTTCTCAAAATACTTTCATAATAAACAGATCATTCGTTGGTCGTCCAAAAAGTCAACAAGAAAAATGCCTAGAGCATCTCATAAAACTGTTTCCATGCCCTTTGCTCTTGACCATTCTGTTTTTACTTTGACTGGACCACTTCCACCTCTAGGTAACCATTGCTTTGATTGTGCTGTGTCTCCAGGATTGTACTGGTAAAGCTATATTCCATATCCTGTTACAATCCTTCAAGTAAGTGCTTCAAGATCTTTATCCCACTTGTTTAAAATTTCCATTGAAATCTCTGCTCTTGTCTTCAGCTGATCAGGACACAATGGCTTTGGAAAATTTGCTCAGTTCTAGCTTTTAGGGTCAGAATTGTGTAAACTGAACCTATGTCTATGGTGCAGGCTATTGTTTATGGTGTTGATCATCTATCCTTTTTAATTAGGGCACAAACAAAATTAATTTTTCTTCAAACAGTGATGTGGATGGTTTGCGACAGCAGGCTTCATCTTCAACATCATCTCATTCCTTCTTAAAATGAGTTATCCATTTGTAAACTGCTGATTTCTTTAGGGCTTTGTCCCCATAAACTTCTTGTAAACTTCAATGATTTTACCATTCTTCCAACGAAGCCTCACCATAAATGTGATGTTTGTCCTTGCTTCAATGTTAGCAGAGTTTGGCTTGCTCTGATAGGAACTCTTTTCAAACTGATGTCTTCTTAGTACCTCAAACTAGATCCTGTTCAGTCATGGAATAACAAGTACTAATTTTTTTGGTATAAAAAATCTGAAATCCCTGCATATTTTTTTCATTATATGAATATTCCATGAACTTTTGGAAACCCCTCACATAACAAGAAAGGTTACCAGCTAAGAACAATGGGAAGGAAAGAGTGTCTGAGATTTAAATAAAGGAATGACTGTGAGAAAACAGGTGTAGGGGATCGATTTCTGGCAAGATGTTCTTTGCAGCAGCAATATAGAGCAGAAAAGCATCAGAAAACATCAAACACAGCACAGTTGCCAAAATAAATAAGGGACATTCTGTGGAGTCAGGTGTGCATGGTACAGGGGGAAAGGTGACTCCAAATAAGAAAAAAGTGCCACCCACGCTAGAGTGCAGTGGCACAATCACGACTCACTGCAGCCTTGACCTCCTGTGCTCAAGTGATCCTTCCACCTCAGCCTCCAGAATAACTGGGACTACAGGTGTGCATCACCATGCCCAGCTATTTTTTTTTAATTTTTTGTGGAGACAAGGTCTCACAAGTTGCCTAGACTGGTCTCCAACTCCTGGACTCAAGTAATTCTCCTGCCTTGCCTTCCAAAGTGCTGGGATTAAGATGTGAGCCACTGCACCTGGCTTACCTTAAAAATTTGAAAGAGAACTTCAAGATGGAATAGATCAATGTTGAAATGATAACATGGAGATAAAAATATTAAAAAGAAATAAAATATCTTTTCTGAATAAAAGAGGAGAACATTTGTCACCTAAAAGTATTGATTCTTTCATTTGAAAAACTCCAAAATGAAAAATTATAGTCACGCTCTGAGTCAGCAATCATGAAATGTAGGAAACATGAATATTACGACATTTAATTATATAGTACAGCATTCTGTATAGGACAGAAGATTAGTAACTTGTTAAGTTGACACAATTATCTAACAATAATAATGTAATAATGATAAAATTATATGCTCCTTCAGAGTGCTTGAGAGTATAGGAATTGGAAAGAATTAGTCATTTAATATGAAGAGTTCTATTATTTATTCTCTATGGTAGCTTTTATTTTTAGCTGTTTCTTTTTGAGATGGTTTTAATTAATTACTCTTACTGTTTTATAAACTATTATCTTAACTACCATCTTTGATAACAGTGAGATTCAAATCTTTGAACAGTTTGACCGTTTCCTTTTTCCCTTAACACTTTTAAAGCACGTCACTTTCAATGTGAGAGCCAAATAAAAGCAATATGAAGAAACAGCATGTTTGAACCTTCTTTGGTTAAAGGAACCATAACATTGTAATTTTCAAGATAGTTTCTAATACCCCTTTGTAGGGGAGGAGAATGTAAACAAACACACATATATACATACACACACACAATCTTACAGCTTTTTTACAAACTCAAATGGATTTAGGGCAAGTCTTTACCTGGCTTTTAGATTTCATTGCAAGGAAATGTCCTAATACTTAATTTTCTTTTGTTTTGTTTTGTTTTCTGAATTAAATATGAACTTCCTATTAGAAACATCTTGCATTTTACTAACTTAGATGTTAAAATGATGTTTTCAAAGTGATTCAATATATTCTACTAAGTTAAAATTCTTTTCAGACCTTAAAAAAATGTGTCCTTTATTTCCCCTGTAATCTCCTCTTAATTTTTTTGCTGAGCCACATTCACATTGAGTTTCTGGAGTAACATCACTATGAACTCAAGATGGCATCTGATATACCCATTTGGATTTCTTTGAGTGAAAGCCCCTCTGATCCCACACAGTCAATACCACAGTTAGACAATAACTTTTTTGAATTAGCTGAACTCAGTGAAAAAGAAAACCAAAGGGCTATTGTTCTACAGTCTTCATTGCTGCTGTGTTCAATTCTTCCATTTATGTTGTTATTTCCAAGTAAACTGTATAATCGGAGGACTGACTAGAAATCTGAGAGAACCAAGGCTAGGTAACATAAAGGCTTGGGAGTCCACCAAGTTGTAGAAAAGGCCTAGTTGAGGCAGTTCACCAGTCCAAAGTCATAGAATGTTAAAAGCTTGGTCTTTGGAGTCAGGTGTATTTTCAACTTACACAATTTAGTGGATATTTAATCTTTAAAACATTAAGTAATTTCTATAACCTGAACCTAAATGAGGATAATAATGGCCCTACCTTAAAGAATAGTGAGGATCCCAAGATATGATGCATGTAAGATAATATGATTTGAATGTCTGTCCCCTACGAAACTTATGTTGAAATTTAATTTCCACTGTAACAGTATTGAGAGGTGGGACTTTTGGAAGGTGATTTGACCATGATAGCTCCACCCTTATGAGTGAGATTGGTATTACTGTACAAGGGAAGTTTGACCCCCCTTTGGCCTCTCTTGCCCTTCCACCTTCCACCATGGGATGTCACAGCAATATGGCCCTTTACTGATGCCAGCCCCTCAATCTTGGACTTCCCAGCATCCAGAACTGTGAAAAAATAAATTTTTGTTTATTGTAAATTACAGTCTGTGGTATTTTGTTATAATAGTACAAAACATACTAAGAAATAAGGCAACTAGTGTATAAGGTGTGAGTTATGCTTTCATTGGTACAGCTTAAAAAGGAGATGATGAATCACAGTTACTACTCAAAACAGTCTTATGAAGTAGGATCTATTATAACCTTCTCTATTTTATGGACAAATAAAATGAAGCACAAAGAGTTTGAGTAACTTGCTCAAGGATACAGGTAATTAGGGCCAGATATCAAATCTGAACCCAGGCAATCTGACTCTGGAATCTTTCTTCCTAAGACAATGTCTTACATATTTCTTGGTTCAGAAAAGTCTGTTGAAATGAGTGTTAAAACTGTGATTGAAATTAATCAGTAAATGAAAAAGTGGAGGATAATAGCAACAGTGATACTAAACAGAAGTCAACATTAGGATCCAAACAACTAGCTGTTATGTTTGAAGTATCCACGCAAAGACAGACATTAGATAGTAAGCCAAGAACCAGGAAAGACTGGAAGAATATAGAGTGGACTAGCCTCTGTCTGGTGTCCAGTGCTCACTGAGTGAAGCTTCAAAGCAGGTGTAGAGATGTAAGTAATACTTCAATAGCAGGATATGAAGGATCAGGTCTCCCTTTTATTGACCTAAACCCTAAGTTTCATTAGTTAGGAAAATGACTTGGTGCACAGAAGACAATCACAGACTTTAAAGAAAGAATAACCAAAGCAAGAACTGGCACCATCTGTTCCAAGGCACCATCCACAGGATGGCAGAATATGTTGAGACCTTTCCCAATACCAGGAGGGAATTCTATACTTTTTTTCGTTGATGAACATTCAGTGATGGTTAGACTTAGGATATTAGTCTGAATATGTTTTTCTGATTTTGCTTAACAGAAGTATGACTCGTGGCTCCAGATGGAACAGAAAATATTATGCTGATCTGAGGTTTCTTTGAGTGTATGCACCCTTTCATGCAACTTCTACCCATCTCTTTAAAGTGGACAGCAGTTTGAAGTTGTGAATTTGTAATTAAACTTGGGTTTTTTTTATGGTTCTGACCTTTCATAAGTTTATTTATTTCAATGGACTCCTGCATATATAGCAAAAAAACCTAGGATCAGGTTGTATTTGATTTCCTTCTTATAGGCAAGAAGGTATTGAGACTCTTCCTTGATTACCTGCAAAGGACCTAGAGAAACAGCAGCCCTTCAAACTAAACATCTTTACCTGTCTTATCCTTGCTGTTCCTCTCTTCACTTTTCTCTCCTCCTCTAATCCTCTTCTCTTCTCTTTGTTCCTCGGGTGTCTCTAGATGGGACTTGCCAAGACCACCAGCTTATTTACACACACTTCTTCCTGTTCCCTGTGGGGCACACGACCTGTGGGCAGTCAGCACCAAAACCAGGGACAGCTCCTTTTCCTGGTGCCTCCCAGCCAGGTTTCCAGTTGTGGTTTTATCACAGGGCTGACATTGGTAACGAGGAGGTTCTCTAATATCCCATCCTCACTATGGTTTTAAATACCGGAGTCTGGCTGAACCATTAAGTTTATCTGCTGTAATATTTTCTGAGCTGTAAATGTCTAGTAGTAGATAAATGGAGACAGTGGAGACTCACAGGAAGCATATTTGATTGCAGCAATCACAAATCAAAGACTCTTCACTGGCATTTGTTTAAATCTCAGATGGATGCTTAGGTACACTTGGAATCATAGAGGGTGTGGATAAGGAATAATAAATTCCACATTAACATTTCAGGGTCCCTCTTGGCTTGAGTTAAACTTTCTAAATTGAAGTCCTGGACTGTCTTCCTGCCTTCGGGACTTCAGCAAGCTCTGTTGATGCTACTACAAACTTTCAAAAGGACAAAGAATTTCAGCACTGTTAAGACAAGCCTTACAAGTTCAAACTGGTAATTACAGCATTATTTTAGTACATGTCATGGCATAGTTCATGTTCTCTGGGATAATCTAGATAGTCTCTGTGAGTCTCATCTCAGGTTTATATGTCCTCTGTAGACATTCACAAGGGACTGAATTGAAAGGCAAGGTTACATTTTGTGGAGTCAGTGTTCCGTGTTGGAAACTTAAGGACCCAATTAAGTCTCTTCAGGAGAGCTCTAAAAGGTACTCTTCTGATTTGGGAATGTTGGTTCCTTCAGCTCTAAGACAGAGTATTGAGTTATTACAGAAGTAGTGACTAGATTCTCCAACCTACCTGTTCTAACTTACAGAGAAATGTATGCCTTATCTGAATGGAATTCCAAGCATATATTTTTTCTATCTGTTATAAAATGAATAAAACATTTTTAGAGAGAAGTAAGCAAGAACACAGCTGGTACAGGCTTCTTTGACTAAAGAAAATTTATACAACAAACAGCTTTGTCAAATTCATAATTCAGTTGAGACTATGCCAGAAAGTTTCAAGTAGACAGATTGACACTTGCCCTTAAGTGAAGTGAGTGTGTTTAAAGGGATTCAGAAAATGAGAGGCTAGGTCCATCAACTCAAGAGAGCAAAGTAAGTTTGTAGCTATAGGCTCAAGGACTCAGAGCAGTGGTATGAGGCCAGCTCTAAGAGTGGGTTTTATCTAGCCATCTTTAGGTTGAGGTAGAAGACATATTTTAACAAACTCAGGAACCCTAAGGAACCACTAGACATGGATTCTCCTGACCTATGTAAATGTGGTTTTAGAAAGAGTTGTTGCCTCTTGTAGACCAAGGCATTTTGTAAGAAACTGAAAACTCCTTGAGGGGATGCCCTTGTCTCAGTTATTCACTATGGAATAGCTAGATCTTTGAACATGCCTTGCACATAATAAATGCTCAGAAATATTATTTGACTGATTGGTGACAATTAAGAACACAATTAAAAGGCCCTGGAATTTTGACAGATATGGCCAAAGGAGGCCTAAGGATTTAGGAGATTCAGTTATGGTCTGTTTCTCAGGATATTTTCTGAGCATCGAGATCATCCAGAAGGTCTATTAAAATGAATATTCTTGGGTCTCTCCCCAAAGATTATGATTCAAAATATCTGCTAGAGTGAGGCTTTCAGAAGTTCTTTTTATCAGGAACCCTATGAAGTAACTCTAAAGTAGCTTATAATTTGAGATTTACTGAACTAATCCCCCCAGAAAAGTGACTGAGCAAGTGCCTAGTCCTAAAGCTAGCAGAATGATTGTATTAGTTTCCAAAGGACATGAGTAAAAGGCACTGACTTAGATATCTTTGGGCCATCCCTAAAATAACTCTGAGAATGTCCAAAAGCCTGTCTGAACTCAAACAAATACCTAAGAGAGCCAATTTTGAAGGGAGTGCTTCAAGCAGTTGTAAGGAATATCAGTTTTTCTGAGTATATCTGTCTCAAGGTTAGTCATCTGGATGGTGGGCACAATAATGTCTTATTCCATCCTAACAAATTTCTCTAGAATTTCCAAGCACCCATAATAAAAAAAAATTTCTAATTTCACATCTCTGCATTCTCTTGTTGGGAGAGCTTGGTCTGGGCTTCATCATATCAAACCAAATTAACTGAAATTTGGATGTTTCACAAGTATTCAAGAGGTAATATTGTGACTGTATATGCCAGAGATCACATCCAGCCCCACCAATAAATTCATCCAACTCTGCTTGATAGGAAAGCAGAGGTGAAATGTGATCTAGAAGCCGGGCTCGGTGGCTCAGCCTGTAATCCGTGCCTTTGGGAGGCTGAGGTAAGTGAATTGCCTGAGCCCGCAGGTTTGAGACCCACCTGGGCAGCGAGACCTCATCTCTACAATAAATCAAAAAATCAGCTGGGCGTGGTAGCGCATGCCTGTAATTCCGGCTACTAGGAAGGCTGAGGCGGAAGGATCACCGGAGTCCAGCAGGCGAGGCTGCGGTGGCCAGGAGCTGTCACTGCCCTCCAGTCTGGGCGACCACTCAAAAAGTGATCTAGAAAATGTCAGGAGCAACCCATTAGCTACAGAGATCCTGGTAGATGGAGAAGATCCTCTCTTTGGAGGCATATTTACTGAAGCATTATATCTATAGCTGAACAAGATATGGCATATTCACATTTGAGTTCTTTCTATGAAAAGCTACTAACATATTACAAGGTAGGGACTATTTAGCACAGTGATTGTAAGTTGAGGTTTTTACTCAGGAAACCCCCAGGTAATTCCAGAAAGAATATCTAGGAAAAGAAGTTTCTCATGAGGAAATATATTAATCACTTTAACATTTTTCGGGTATCCAATGATAACTCATCAGCATGTTAAACTTCAGGTAATGGTGTCTTTGAATGTTTTTATAACTCAGCTGGGTTCCAGCATGAAGCTGCCTGAAACTTCAGGCAAGGAGGGAAGGAAAAGAACTAGCAGAGATATGATCTGTGGAACTTGACTAACTACAGAGACATTCGTAGCCAGAGCAGTTGAACACATACATATTTTGGTGTGTGGTGTAAAAAGGTCAGCTGATCTTCTGCCAAACTTGACCTCCATTTGACATCCCTGTAAGCCCAGAAAGAGTACATGGATCCAGAGCTCAAGAGTAAAGCCAGAACTCCAAGCTCCAATTTAGTTCCTTATTTAATCCACAAGACAAAGATCAGTTTCTAAAATCTGACAAAGCCCAGAGATTTCCTGAAAATCACACATAGATTTGGAGGGCCTGTCAGTTAATTATTGCTACAATAACACTGCATAATAAACATCCACAAAACATCGGTGGCACCGGGCTCAGTGGCTCAGCCTGTAATCCCGCGCCTTTGGGAGGCTGAGGTGAGTGGATTGCCTGAGCCCATGAGTTCAAGACCTGCCTGGGCAGCGAGAGCTCATCTCTACTATAAATAAAAAAAAAATCAGCCGGGCGTGGTAGCGCATGCCTGTAATTCCGGCTACTTGGAAGGCTGAGGCGGAGGGATCGCCGGAGTCCAGCAGGTCGAGGCTGCGGTGGCTGGGAGCGGCCACTGCACTCCAGTCTGGGCGACAGAGTGAGACTCCAACTCAAAAAAAACCAAAAAAACAAAAACAAAAAAAACATCGGTGGCATACAACAATAATCATTATTCAGCTCTATGCAATGCAGTACTACTGGAGCTAGATAATCCAGACTTGACTTGGCTGTATAGCTCTCCACATGTCTCTCAACCATCTCTTGAGACTAGTGGACTAGACTTGGGAATGTTATTCTCATTGATAGCAGACGTGCCAAGAGAGAAAGTGGATACACACGACGTCTCTAGAACCTAAGTTCAGAGCTGGCACCCTAGACTTGAGTCTGATTCTGTTGGCAAAACGTGCCTCATGACCAATCCCAAAGTCAATGGAAGGGGAGATAAACTATAGCCTTTTAATAAGAGAAACAGAATGTCATATGGCAAAGAAGATGAACACAGGGATGGGAATTGTGATCTACCTCAAAGGTAGTCAGCAAGCAGACCACATGATAAGCAGACAATAATAGGACTTCTTCACAGTATGAAGATGACCAACAGACTACTATCCTAGACCAAGGCTGCTTCTGCACAGTGTGTTCCCATCATATGATACCTGGTAAGAAGAATGAAAATTGAAAGAAATACCCTGGGTCAATGAATACCTTCTGAAATAGCTCTACAGAAGATGAAATCAGTGTCTGTCCTTCTCCTGAAACATTATTCTTAACATTCGCTTAGCATATCACTAATATGTGCTAATAAATAAAAAATATTCTAAATACATTACAAACCCTTTACATTTGGACACAGAGTAGTGCTCACTAGTAATTGTACAATATTTACATGGGAAAGAAATAACAACCTCTGTTAGTCTTTGCCAAGTTTTAATGATCTGACCATCTCGGTGTGGATAGCATGAAATTCAAAATTTCTCTTCAGAGATTTCTAAATGCATTAAATTCTCAGTAGGCTTGGCAGTAATTGTAGAAATTATTGTGTTATGACTACCAAGTGAGAAAGCTAGTTCTATCAGTTAGCTACTTAGGAATTACCATAAAATTAAGAGAAATTCAATAGGGTCTTGGAAATTTAACTATGTCCTTGCATTTTGAACAGGGTATGAGTCCATTCAAATTATCTTTCCCTAGTAATAGTGAAAACATTTTTTTAGAATTAGAGGAATTAAGACAATCCTTGCCATTTTTTTGAGTTTTGGATCATACCTTCAAGATTGTCATCTGTCTTCACAAACTTTCTTGTTTGTTTTTCTTTTTCAAGCGTCTTGCCAGAGTATTTTATCTCAGAATACTTAACCACGTGCAACTCAGCAGCTGTTCTTTGTTAATATCTTCAGGTTAAATCAGTACACACACTGAAGACTAAAATTTGCTCTGGGTGTTTTTTTTAAAGTTAACAAATATATACACAACCTTGAGACTCGTATCCACCCCTTCCACCCCACCCCCATCCCCAGCATTTTCCAAATCAGGATGTTTCAAGGAGATTAAATCAGTTGTTGTACTTGGAAAAGTAAACATATTTTTCAAAATATAACGCCATTAAGGAAAAGTGGATTCATATTATGTTGGTTGCCTGTATTAGCAAAGACTGCGACTAGAAAACGTCTCTACCCTTACAATTGTAGTCTCACAAAGGCATATAAATAAATAAACACATCATTAAATAAAACTTCATTCACTAGATAATCCCCTTTATTATCATAAACAAGGTATGCCTGGGAAAGGAGTAATACTTCAAAAGACTTCCTCTAACATGGGAGCCAAGCAGATGTAAGCTGGTCCTATTTAGGAAAATCATATAAGGGCTCTTCATACATTTTTATGCTTCTCGAAGTAAGAAGTTAAGACACCAAAAATCTTCACAGATAAGAAATTGTGACTGTCCAACCAGAAGTCACAGTAATAGCATGAACTCATCAACTCCAGGTAGCCACTGTCTAGAAGAGTGACTTTCAAGCTTTTTTTTTAGCCATGACACACAGTAAAATACACATTTGACCTCACAACTCAATAAACACATACTCACATCCTCAAACACATGTATCTGAAATAACAGTTTCAAGAAATGATGCTTATTCCTCACTGGATAAGATGCACTCTGACATGTTGTTTCTCTTCCACTTCATTGTATTAAAATGCTATTGACAATGCACTGAAAATGACTACATAGACTACTAACAGGTTGTGATACACTGTTCAAATTTTAGAGAAGTTGAAGCTTAGTGATTGTCAAAGTCCATGTTCCCTGAAATTCAGGTCCCAAAGCAAAGGTTTAGTCTTTGGGTTGGGGGAGGCCTTGATCATCTCAGGAAAGCAAGTGTGAAAGGAAAAAGAGTAAGCCAGGGAAAACAGAAAAACACGTGTAAGATGGTGCATGAATGAGCTGATCTCAGCTTCACAAGAAAGCACAGGTGGTTGGTCAATCACAAAGGAGGGGCATCTCCAAAATGGCTGCATGGAGCCATTCTGTCTTAGAAGAGTCCTTTATAGAGGATGAAGGCAGAAAGAAAACTATGGACTACAAGCTCCTTCACATCTGCAGTCTCTCATTGGTGAAAAGTCACACCATCAACTCCCCACTCCCCATTTCTGAATTACATCACTCAGTCCCCCTAGATAAAGCCTCTTCCAGCAAGGTCAGACCTGCACCAAGGTTGCTGGGGCACTTGCCCTTGGAAGCGATGCTGATGCCCAGATTTCCACTCACAATGGAGACTGAGACAACCTGCAAAGAGGGTTTGGTCATGCAGCTAGTGCTTAAGACCTTAGAAATGACACAAGTTGCAACTGTTCTCTGGCCAGGAAGTGAGACAAGCAGCCAAAGCCCAGAAGTCATGTAGTGCTGAGCACATCTGGAGAGGATACATAATCAAGACCACTGTATTGGAAAAAACACAGGTCTTGGAGTTGATTAGGCCTAGGTTCAAGTCCTTACATCTCTACTTCCCAGCTGTGAGATATCTGTGTAAGTTGCTTTACTTCTTTGATGGACCATATCAATATCATTGCAGAGTTGTTATAAAAACTACAGATAACAAACATAAAAATACAGACTATTGAGGTCTTTCGGTAATGCCAGGCTGAAGTGGAGAAAAGCTCTTCACAGGGGTGGAGGAAGACAGACCCTTCCCTGATTCCAGTGTTTTGGCTGGTGACATCACTCAAATGTGTAATTAAAAGAACTGACATTGTTTAAAAAAAAAATACTAGAGATAACATATGGTTTACTCCAGAAAGGTCTTTTACATCTTTTACTAGTCTTATTCTAGTTTATTATTGCTTATATTTTTGATGCTAGCATAATTCTTTAAACTTTTTTCTTTTTGTTAATTGATTCAATTAAATGGGCACACTTTTTTTTCTAATGGTGAAAGGTGAGTTTTCAGTATTTCATCATTAAGTTTGATTTTTGCAATAGGCTTTTGTTAATTGCTTTTTTATCAGGTTTACAAATTCTGTTTTATTTTTAGTAAATGTTAAGAGTTTTTATCATGAATGGACATTGAATTTTATGAAATAAGTTTGGGCATCTATTGAAATATTAGCTTTTCCCTTGACCTGCTAATGGGGAGAATGACATTAATTGATTCTTCTGATGTTTCTTAAAAACACTGCATTCCTAGAATAAACACAACTTGAGAATGATGTGTTATTCTTTTTGCATATTACTGGATTGGCTTTGATAATATTTTGCTTAAGAATATTTTTATCTGTATTCCTCAATGAGATTTGCCTGCAATTTTTTTCTGTATTTCCCACATCAGATTGTTTTCTATTGCCACTAGCCTCATAAAATGAATTCTGTTTTGCTCTAAAATGTTCCCTCTTTTATTATATTTTGAAATAGTTTCTAGAGAGTTGAAGTTATTTGTTCTCTGAATATTTGGTTGGACTGCATGTAAAATCATTAAAGCATGGAGTTTTCTCTCTGGGAAAGATCTTTTACTACCTGTCAATTTCTTTAACTATTATGACCTTTCATGTGTTCTATTTCTCTTTGAATCCAACTTAGTAAGTAGCATTTTCTAGATATTTGTCATTTCATATAAATTTTCAAAGGAGCTGGCATAAAATTATTCATATGATCTTTTTATTATCTCCTTAATCTGGCAGTTTTAGCCCCTTTTTCATTATTTATACTGCTTACTAGGGATAGTTCTTTTTTTTTTTCCTTGATCAGAGAATCATCAATTTCATTAATTGTTCCAAACAAACAAATTTAATTTTTGTTCATTCTTTCTAGTCTATGCTTACTGTTATGTTAATTTCTCCTCAAGTCTCCACTATTTCCTTTCTTCCAGATTTTTGGGTTTGTTTCACTGTTCTTTTCCTCTTAAGATGAATTTATTAATACTCAATCTTTGTGATTGTTTTAATGTAATCGTTAAAAGCTATAACTTCTTTTTTTAATTTTTATTTTAAAGATGCGGGGTACAATTCAGGGTTAAATATACAAATGATCATTGTACAGGTAAAGTTGGGACCTCACTTTGGTCCCCATTTCACCTGATTAGAGATCAGTTACCCTTATTGACGCGTGCCCCCACTTCCCCTGGCAATTTCCCACTGCTGCCAATCCCTTTCTTGTATTATTATGATAATTGTTCAGGGTCTGCTTATGAGTAAGAACATGTGGTACTCAGTTCTTTGTTTCTGTGATACATCACTGAGTGTTATAAAATCTAAGTCCATCCAAGTTGCTGCAAAGTTCATAATTCTGTCCTTTTTTGTGGCTGCATAATATTGCATCGTATATGTGTGCTACATTTTTTTATCCAATCCACTTTCAGTGGGCACCATAGTTGGTTCCATTTTTTTGCTATTGTGAATAATGCTGCAATAAACATGTGTGAACAGGTATTTTTTTCATAGAGTGATTTGAATTCCTCCACATACATTCTCAGAATGGGGATTGCTGGGTCATAACGAAGGTCAATTTTTAGGTCTTTTAGGAATTACTACACTGTTTTCCACAGAGGTTGCACTAGTTTACAATCCAATCAACAGAGTAGATATGTTCTATTTTCTCCACATCCTCTCCAGCATCTGTTGTTTTTTGTTGTTGATCATGACCATCATGACTGGAGTTAGGTGGTATCTCAGTGTGGTATTAACTCGTATTTCTTTGTTAGTGAGGCTGAACATCTTTTCATGTGTCTGTTGTCTGCTTATATGTCTTCTTTTGAGAAGTGTCTATTCATGTCTTTTACCCACTTTTTAATGGGGCTGGTTGTTTATTTCCTTTCGGCACATTTGAGTTCCTTGTAGATCCTGTATGTTAGGTCTTTGTCAGATATGCAATAGGCAAATATTTTTTCCCATTCTGTGGGTTCTCTCCCTGCTCTCTTGATGGATTCTTTGCTTTTCAGAAGTTTTTCAGTTTGACAAAAACTGACTTGTCTACCTTATCTCTTGTGGCAAGGACATTTAAGATTTTGATCAGGAATTGAAGTTAGTTCCAATTTCTGTAAGGGTATATCCTGCTTTTTCTAAGGTTCTTATGGTTTGAGGTTTTACACTTAGGTCTTTGATCCATGTAGAGTTGATGTTTGTATACATGATAGGTAGGGGTCTTGTTTTAATCTTCTGCGTGCGGTCAGTCATTTTTTTCAGCATCATTTATAGAATAAGTTCTCCTCTTCCCAGTGGTTGTTAGTGGAGGCTTTATCAAAGATGAGTTGATTGAGAAACTGAAATTTTGCTTCTGGAATCTCCATCTTGTTCCATTGGTCTATATGCCTGTTCTTGTATCAATACAAGGCTATTTTGATTATTGTAGCCATATAATAAAGTTTAAAGTCTGAAAGTGCAATATCTCCCACTTTCTTTGTTTTGCTAAGAATTGTTCTGGTTATTCGTGGTCACTTACATTTCCATATGAATTTCTGTATTGTCAATTCCAGGTCTGAGAAGAATGATGCTGGTAATTTAATAGATATTATGTTAACTGTAGATTGCCTTGGGTAGGATGGTCATCTTAACAACATTGATTCTTCCAATCCATGAGCATGGAATATTTTTCCATTTGTTTGTGTCACCTTTGATTTCTCTGAGTAGTGTTTTGTACTTTTTGTGGTAAAGGCCTGTCACTTCTCTGGTTAGGAAGATATCGAGGTATTTCTTTCTTTTTTGTGTGTGACTATTGTGAATGAGTTTATGCTGCCACCAGACCAGCTCTACAAAAAAATGCTTAAGAAAGTATTAAACACAGAAGAAAGAATGACCTTGCTCTTTTCAAGAATGCAGGCAGGAAAAAGAGTGAATACACACACACACATACATCAACACAAAAATCAAAAGAAAACCAAGAAACAAATAAACAAACAACTACAACAAACCCTATAAGAACCTCATGACAGGAATAAACTCTCACATCTCAATAACTAGCCTGAATGTGAATGGACTAAATGTACCACTGAAAAGACAGAATGGTAAGCTGGATTTTAAAACATGATACAACAATATGCTATCTCCAGGAGAAGACTCTCACCAAAATGGACACTCACAGACTAAAAGGAAAACAAAATTTCAGACAAATGGAGCACAAAAGAAAGCAGGCATCGCAATCTTAATATCAGACAAAATATCTTTAAAGTTATCAAAAATTTAAAAAGATACAGAAGGTCACTGCATAAAAGGTTCAATCCACCATCAAGAAATATCCATCCTAAGCATATCTGAACAACATAGGAGCACCAAACTTTATAAAGCAGCTTCTAGATAAACTAAAATAAGATTTTGACTCTTAACACTATCACAGCTAGGGTCTAGAATACCCCACTAACAACCCTAGATAGATGATTGAGGCAAAAAATCAACAAGGGATTCAGAACCTCAACTTGACACTTGACCAAACGGACTTAATACATACCTACAGAACACTCCACCCAACAACCACAGAATATATATTCTACTCATCACCACATGGAATGTACTCCAAGATTGTCCACATCCTTGGCCATAAATCAAACATAAATAAATGTCATAAGATCAAAATACTGTCATGTACCTTCTCAGACCACAGTGGAATAGAAATAAATATCAACACTAACAAAGCTCCACAAAACCCACAAAAACATAGACACTAAACAACATGATGTTGAACAACTCCTGTGTCAACATGGAAATCAAAGCAGATTAAAAGATATCTGGAAACAAATGAAGAGAAACACATCTTACCAAAACTTCTGGGATGCCATGAAAACAGTACTGAGAGGGGAATTCATTTATTTATGAACACTTCCATCAAGAAAATGGAAAGATCACAAGTTAACAGTCTAACAAGTCAATTAAGCATTCTGGAAAGACAAGACCACCAAATCCCTAACTTCAGCAGCAGAATCCAGATCACCAAAGTAAAAGCCCAAATACAAGACATTGAAAACAAAAATATAGAAAAAAAAAATCAATGGAACAAAAAGCTGGTTCTTTGAAAGGATAAATAAGATTGGCAGACCCCTAACCAGATGGACAAACAAAAGGTCCAAATAAACACAATCAGAAATGCAAAGGATCAAATCGCAACAGAACCTGAAGAAATACAAAAAATTATCAGAGATCACTGTGCACACCTGTATGGAAACAAACTTGAAAACCTAAATGAAATGGAGAACTTTCTGACATGACACAACCTACTAAGTTTGAAACAAGAAGAAATTGAGATGTTAAATAAACCAATAACAACCCATGAAATTGACTTCATCAAAAGAAAACTGTACACAAAAAAGTCCTGGATCAGACAGCTTTTCAGTGGAGTTCTATAAAACATACAAGGAGGAGCTGATACCAACCCTATTGAAAGCATTCCAAGCAATCAAGAAAGATGAAACTCTCCCCTAAATTATTTTTAGAAGCTAGCATCACACTGTTACCCAAACTGGGTAAACATCCAACAAAGAAAGAGAGCTATAGGTCAATATCCCTGATGACCATAGATGCAAAAATTATCAACAAGATTCTAGCAAATCAGGTCCAATAACATATCTCAAAAAACATCCATGATGACCAAGTAAGCTTCATACCCGGGATGTGGGGTTGGTTCAACATCTGTAAGACCATAAATATAATTAAATACATCAACAGATGTAAAAATAGGAATCACATGATTATATCATTAAAGACAGGAAAAAGTTTTTGGCAAAATCCAACATCTCTTTTTGAAAAAGACCCTTGAACACCTAGGCATAGAGGGAACATGCCTCAAAATAGTAAGAGCCATTTATGATAAACCCACAGCCAACATATTGCTAAATGGACAGAAATTGGAAGCATTTCCCCTGAAAACTGGAATAAGACAAGGCTGCCCGCTCTCACTCCTCTTGTTCAACACAGTGTTGGAAGTCCTAGCTAGAGCAATCAGACAAGAGAAGGAAATCAGGGGCATCTAGATAGGAAAAAAGGAGTGAGTTATTGCTCTTTGCTAACGATATGATCCTATACCTTTAAAATCCTAGAGAATCTGTCAAAAATCTTCTTGCACTGATAAATGAATTTAACAAAGTCTCAGGGTAAAAAAATCAATGCGCAAGAAACAGTTGCACTCTTATACACCAACAACAAACAGGCAGAGAACCAAATAAAAAGCACAATCCTATTCACAATAGCCATGCACACAAAAAAGAAGAAAGAAAAGAAATACTTTAGCATCTTCCTAACCAGAGAAGTGAAAGAACTTTACAGTGGAAACTACAAAACACTGCTCAAAGAAATCCAAGATGACACAAACAAATGGAAAAATATTCCATGCTCATGGATTGGAAGAATCAACATTGTTAAGATGTCCATCCTACCCAAGGCAATCTACAGATTTAACACAATACCCATTAAATTACTAACATCATTCTTCTCAAACCTGGAAATGACAATACAGAAATTCATAAGGAAACATAAATGAGTAGCCAAAACAATCCTCAGCAAAAGAAAGTGGGAGGTTGTTCGGAGCCAGCCTTGGAGGCCCTCCTGATTGACAAGGTCCAGGTGCGCTGAGGACCCCCAGGCCGCAAAGCGAGTCCAGGCAGCTAAGGCCCTTCTATCTTCCATCCTTGCTGTTGGTACGGCTGAAGAAATTCTGTGCAGTCGTGGAAGAAGAAAATGGCATGTTTATGCGAAGTACTCACAGCTAACCTGGAAATGTCATGGTTCATTTTTCCATTTCCCACTATGCCGCTTGGCCTTTTCTAACATATGCAAGGGTTAAACTCTGAAGCACATCAAGAATGCTTTCTTTCACTTGGTTATAAGTTACTAGATATTACTTAAGTAATAAATGATATAAGTATATTCACTCCTTATTTGATTTAGAATTATGTAGTTTAGTGTTTAGACATAAGGTTTTTTAGAAGCACAAGTTTATAGTAAGTTCATTATGAGTTCAATATAAGTTCTAACACTTATCTAGGAGTTATGTAGGTGATTTATAACACTGTTTTTACTAACTTAGGATAAAGATTAATCGTTAAGCTTTTTACTTAATTCAATAGTTAAAACTCTAAGTTAACATTTATAAAGTGGGTTTTCACTGAACTCATACTAATCAGACACTTTTATGATAACTTAGCTAAAGACAGAAAACAACCTTGGGAACCTGGGAAACACTACTAAAAGCTTCTTTTGAGTTCTCTTTAGAAATAAGCACTGCAGGATAAGAGAAAAGTAACGGAGACACCTGGACAAGAAAGGCAATTACAAGCTCTGAAGGTCATAAAGCCCCAGAAGGAAAACTACTGCTACATGAAGAACTTTACACTTGGAAACTTTCTGGAAACAGTTCAAGGACTGTAATTCGGGACTTTGGACTAAAAATATCATTGTTGGCTTTATGAATAAGACTCATTGTCTGAATGTTTATAGGGTTCTTGGTTTGTTTGTTGCTAAGACCACTAGATGGTGGTAACTTGTAGAGGATATGTACGTGAAGAAATTTTCTTTATCTTGCCCCTTTACGAATGGTATAAAAGCTCTGTGTTAACTAACATTAAATTGTCATCTGTTCAGGAAACAGGTGTCCGAGTATAATGTTTTCGTCTTTCACCTATCCGTCTCTCCTTCAGGAAAGCCCACGACCCTTGCGGGGCTGGATCCCCACAGGAGGTATCACATTCCAGACTTTAAACTTTATTATGCCGGGCTCAGTGGCTCAGCCTGTAATCCCGCACCTTTGGGAGGCTGAGGTGAGTAGATTGCCTGAGCCTGAGGGTTCAAGACCCTCCTGGACAACTTGGCGAGACCTCATCTCTACAATTAATCAAAAAAATTAGCCGGGTGTGGTAGCACACGCCTGTAGTTCCAGCTACTTGGAAGGCTAAGGCAGAAGGATTGCCGGAGCCCAGCAGCTCGAGGCTGTGGTGGCCGGGAGCGGCCACTGCACTCCAGTCTGGGTGACAGAGTGAGACTCCAACTCAAAAAAAAAACTTTATTATAAGACTACAGTAATCAAAACAGCCTCATATTGGTGCAAGAACAGGCATATAGACCAATGGAACCGGATAGAGATTTGACAGTTTTGCAGAGTTAAGAATTTCTATTCAGGAATTATTTTCTCTTGACATATTTGAGGTATCATTTCACTGGTTCTGGCTTCTATAATTGCTACAAGAAATCATCTTTCAACCATCCCTATGTAGGTGTTCATGTTATTCCTTTTGACTGCTTTAAAGATATTTTAAAGATATTTTCTTTGTCTTTGGTTTTTTATAGTTTCAACCTAATATATTTAGGTGAGGATTTCTTTTTTATTATTTGCTCTGGATTCATTGGGACTTACATATGTGAGAATTTATGTCTTTCAATAAACCTAGAAAGTTCTCAGTCATCATTTCTTTGGACATTATATTTCCCATTCTCTTTATTCATTCTTTATAAAACTCAGCAAGAACTAAATAAAAAGCACAATCCCATTCACAACAGCCATACAAAAATAATTCCGGCTACTTGGAAGACTGAGGCGGAAGGATCGCCGGAGCCCAGCAGGTCGAGGCTGCGGTGGCCAGGAGCGGCCACTGCACTCCAGTCTGGGCAACAGAGTGAGACTCCAACTCAAAAAAAAAAAAGAAATTCCTTGGCATCTTCCTAACCAAAGAAGTGAAAGACATTTACAACAAAAACTACAAAACACTGCTCAAAGAAATCAAAGATGACATAAGCAAATGGAAAAATACCCTATGCGCATGAATTGGAAGAATCAGTGTTGTTAAGATGTCCATTGTACCCAAGACAATCTACAGATTTAATGCAATACCCATTAAATTGCCAGCAATATTCTTCTCAGACCTCCAAATGACAATACAGGAATCCACATGAAAGCATAAATGACCACAAATAGCCAAAACAATTCTCAGAAGAAAAAAAAAAAAAAGCAGGAAGTATCACACTCCCAGACTTTGAACTTTATTACAAGATTACAATAATCAAAACAGCCTGGCATTGGTACAAGAACAGACATATAGACCAATAAAACAGGATAGAGATTCCAGAACAAAAACTTCAATTTCTCAACCAACTCTTTGTTGACAAAGCCTCCACCAAGAACCACTGGGAAGAGGAGAACTTATTCAATAAATGGTTGTAATAGGCATACAATTCATGATCAAAACCCGAAATGTCTATGCCATAAGAGATAAGATAGACAAGTGGGACTTCATCAAACTGAAAAGCTTCTGCAATGCAAAAGAAACCATTAGGAGTAGAGAGACAGCCCACAGAATGGTAAAAACTATTTGCCAACTGTATATCTGACAAAGGTCTAACATCCAGGATCTACAAGAAATTCAAAACATGCCAAAAGGAAATAAACAAACAGTCCCATTAAACAATGGGCAAAAAGCACGAATATTCTCAAAAGAAGGCATACAAGCAGCCAACAGATATGTGAAAAAATGCTCAGCCTCACTAAGCATCAAAGAAATGCAAATCAAAACCACACTGAGATACTACCAGACTCCAGTCAAGATAGCCATCATCAAGAATTTTAAAAAACGACAGATGGAGGAGAGCATGCAGAAAAAAAAAAAGGAATGCTTGTACACTGCTGGTAGGAGTGTAAACTTGTACAACCTTTGTGAAAAACAGTGTGACAATTCCTAAAAATCTAAAATCTGACCTTCTGTACAACCCAGCAATCCCCCTTCTGGGAATATATCCAGAGAAACTCAATTCATTCTACAAGAAAAAAATATCTGTGCACATATGTTTACTGCAGCACTATTCACAATAGCAAAAACATGGAATCAACCATGGTGTCCATCAAAAGTGGACTGGATAAAAAATCGCAGTACATGTAGCCAGTCAGACTGTGCAAGTCCCTGTGTGAATGAGCAAGTATATGGATTAATTTATATGCATCACCGGGTGTAAGTGCATGTGTGAATTGCTGACTGAGGGGGGACTCAGGAGCAAGTGGCCAGGGCTCTCCTGGCAAAGTGGCTGGTGCGCAGCTACTCTGCTTGAACCATAGTGCTTTCTGGAGTGCAGAAGCTAAGCGCCATTTTCTGAAATCAACAAAGCTTTTCTCAGGAAGAAGCTGCTGAAGTTATTGCTGTTGCCACCACCATAGCACCACCAGACACTGGCAGTGAGGGCCACGGAGGGAGCCAGCACAGTGAGGTAGCCAGCACAGTGAGGCAGCCAGAGTCAGAGTCCTAAAGAAACAGCAGGGAGAGGCCACCCCAAACTTAGACTCACAGCCACCACCCCCAGCCCCAGGCTAGGCTCCCAGACCCTGACACCAGGATCTGAGATCCAGAGGCTGTGGTACTTGCTGGGAAGGGAGCTGTCTTTCTCAACCCCATTTGCAGTGGGAACAACACTCTGTGGAGAGACTGAGCAGCCACTCTAAAACCTGGGCAGAGAACCACTCTAAAGCTTGGTGCTCCAGGTTGGCCTCTGTGGAATAGCAGACCTGCATCTTAAGATCAGGGGGTGATCTCTGCATTGCTTTGGGGCTGCTCTCCATGAACTCAGCGAGCATCACTCCCAGTGCACAAGCCCTGGTGGGTAACAGTGGATGTGGAGCTCTAGATGATCCACCTTCTCTCCTGAGCCAGCTGCTGGGAGATAGATGCATGCAGCAGGTCTGACTAAGAAAGAGACTGATGCGTGCCCAGCTGACTTCTCCCTGTCTCTAGCAATGAGCAAAAGAGATCAGGAAAGCAGGGTAGTGGCCAGAGGTCCCATTCCCCACTGGATACTGTGGGAGCTGTTACTATCCTGGGAGAGCAAGGAAGGGGAAGAGAACCTGGGATATGATGAGTTAAGTTACCCACCTCCCACACCAACCACTCCCTCCTCCTCGCCCCCATGCTACCTGTCAATTGCAGGCAGCAGGGGGTGAAGACTCTAACATCTCAAGTTTCAACAGCAAACTGGGAACTACTATGGTTGCAGAACCCACCAGAAGAAGGAGCTTCCTTCCCTCAAAGAGATATACCAAAGCTGAGAAATATCTATCAATGGGGGGGGTTCTCTTTTTTTCTATTTTTATTGTTTGTTCATTGTTGGATGGTTTTTCTCTTTTCCTTCCTCCTTATTTTTCTCTCTCTTTCCTCTATCTCTGTGTGGTTTCTCTCTCTCTCTCTCTTAAATCATGTCTTAGACTCAGGGGCTATACAAGCATATCCATTGTAAGGTAATATTGTGCAGGGATGGAGAGCAAGTCCCAGCTGGCCCATTCACCAGACAGCAAGCATTGAGACATGTCAGTAGATTCTGAGCCCTTGCAGCCCCTCCCCACCTCTTAGTAAGTGCTCAAAATTGTAAAGAGATAACACAACACACAACCCTCAGCCCTATTTCATAATTGAGCAAACCTGGAGCCCCAGCTCAAGGAAGGACAGAAGGTAGAGCAAATATCAGAAGCAATTGCTTCTCCATTTCACGCTGAACAACAGAATTAAAGAGAAAGATAAAAGAACTGCTACAAATGAAAAACCAACAACAAATCACTGGAAGCCTGCAGAGCCCCAATGAAGAGTCAGTACCTGAAAGAACAGCTACTGGAGTACAAACAATGACTATTCCTGAGAACAGCAGTACCCAGAAGTTACTTACAGAGATCAGAGAATTGTTGGATAGAATGAATAAAAATCAGGAAATACAAGGGCTAAAACTAAATGGAATTGCAGTGGAGTTAGACAGATTCATGAAAGCATATTTAAAAATAACAGGAAAAAAGATCTCCAATCAAGAAATAAATAACAAGCTGACAAGCATGGGAAGCAGAATTGACCAAGCAGAGGCAAGAATCTCAGAGCTGGAAGATCAAAATATGGAATTAGCCCAATCCATTAATAATATAGAAAAAAAACTTAGGAAGAAACTATCCAAGAGATGTGCTATTTTATCAAGAAGCCAAATCTATGTCTGATCAGAATACTTAAAGTAGAGAAAGAAACAGAAAACATCTTGGAACAAATACTTCATGAAGTCATTCAAGAAAACTTTCCTCACAACAATACAAGCACAAGAGATTCAGAAAACCCCTGCAATATATCTTATGAGAAGACTAACCCCTAGACACATTGTAACTTGCCTATACAAAGCAGGTATAAATGAAAGAAATCTTAAAGGCAGAAAGGGAAAAAAGTCAGACTTCGTACCAGGGAAAACCAGTCAGAAGTGCTGCAGACTTATCTGCATAAACAATACAGGCTGGAAGGAATTGGACCCCATTCTTTAAAGTTCTCAAAAACAAACAATTTCAACCAAGAATTTCCTACCCAGTCAAGCTAAGCTTCATCAGCACTGGAGAATTAAAATCCTTCCCAGACATCTAATCCCTGAGAAATGAGAGTATGTTGCTTCTAGACAAGCTCTACAGGAGATGCTTAAAAAGGTGAGGTGTGCAGAATAGAAAAGAAACAAAAGCAAGACCAAATACATTGCAAGATCACAAACAAACACAGAAGCAACAGAACACACAGAACATCCACAAAAATGAAAACACACACACATATGTATTAACACAAAAGCTAAAAGAAAACACAACAACCTTATAAGAGGCTTATAACAGGAACAAACTCTCACGTTTCAATAATCAACCTGAATACGAATGAACAAAATGCACCACTGAAAAGACATAAAATGGCAAACTGGATTTTTTAAAAAAGCCTAACAGTATGCTGCCTCCAGGAAACACATTTCACTACAAATAACGCTCACCAACTCAAAGTTAGAGGATGGAAAGCAAATGTATTGGTGAACAGATCACAATAGAGGGCAGGAGTCATGATCTCAATATCAGACAAAACAACCTTTAAGCTATCAAAAATTTTAAAAGATGCAGAAGGACATTGCATAAGATAAAAGGTTTAATCCATCAACAAAAAATATCCATCCGAAACATGTATGTACCCAACACAGGAGCATCAGCTTTTATAAAGCAGCTACTAAGTAAACTAAATATTGACTCTAATGTTAGCTAGGCATTTAAATATCCCACTATCAACCCTAGATAGAACATCAAGGCAAAAAAATCAACAAAGAGATCCAGAACCTCAACTTGATACTTGACCAAATGGACATAATAGATACCTACAAAACACTCCACCCAACAACCACAGAATTTACATTCTACTCAGCACCACATGGAACATACTCCAAGATTGACTGTATCCTTGGTCATAAATAAAGCATAAACATACTTCATAAGATCAAAATACTTCCATACACCTTCTCAGAACACAGTGGAAGAAAAATAAATATCACCCCAAAACCTACAAATACATGGACACTAAACAGCCTGATACTGAAGAACTCCTGGGTCAACACAAAAATAAAAATAGAAATTAAAAGATTCCTGGAAACAAATGAAAACAAAAAAGAAAAATCTTACCAAAACTTCTGGAATGCCATGAGATCAGTACTAAGAAGGGAATTCATATCTCTAAGAAACACAAACTCAAGAAAATAGATCACAAATTAACAGCCTAACAGGCTATCTAAGGGAACTGGAATGGCGAGACAACCAAAAACCTAACTTCAGCAGAAGAATCCAGATCACCAAAGTAAAAGCCCAAATATGGAACATAGAAGACAAAAATAATCATGGAAAAAAATCCATGAAACAAAAAGCTGGTTCTTTGAAAGGATAAATAAGATTGATGGACCCCTAGCAAGAATGACCAAGAAAAAGAGAGAAAAAGCCCAAATAAACACAATCAGAAATGCAAAAGAACAAGTCACAACTGACCCTAAAAAAAATGCAAAGATTACCCAAGATTACTATGCACAGCTGTATGGCAGCAAACCTGATAACCTAAATGAAATGGAGGACTTTCTGACATCACACAACCTCCCAAAGAGGAAACAAGAAGAAATTGAGACACTAAATAGACCAATAACAACCCAGGAAATTGACTCCATTACAAGAAAACTATTTACAAAAAAAAAACCCTGGACCAGAAGACTTTCCAGCAGAACTCTACAAAACATGCAAGAAGGGGTTATTACAAAGCCTATTGAAATTATTCCAAGGAATTGAGAAAGATGGAACTCTCCCCAAATCATTTTATGAAGCTAACATCACACTGATACCCAAATCGGGTAAACATCCAACAAAGAAAGAGAACTACAGGCCAAAATCCCTGATGAACATAGATGCAAAAATTCTCTACAAGATTCTAGTAAATTGGATCCAACAATACATCTCAAAAATCATCCACCATGACCAAGTAGGCTTCATCCCTGGGGTGCAGAGCTGGTTCAACATCTGCAAAGACCATAAATGTAATAAATACTTTAACAGATGTAAAAACAAGAGCCACATGATTTTATCATTAGAAAAAGCTTTTGGTAAAATCCAGCCTCCCTTCTTGATAAAAAAAAAAAACCCTTGAACACCTAGGCATAGAAGGAACATACCTCAAAATAGTAAGAGCCATCTACAATAAACTCATAGTCAACATATTGTTAAATGGGCAGAAATTGGAAACATTTCTCCTGAAGACCAAAGCAAGTCAAGGCTGCCCACTCTCACCCCTTCTTGTGCAACATAATGTTGAAAGTCCTAGCCAGAGCAATAAATCAGGGCATCCAAATAGGAAAAGAAGTTACGTTATCCCTCTTTGCTGATGATATGACCCTATACATTGAAAATCCAATAGAACCTGTCAAAAACCTCCTCACACTGATAAAGGACTTTGGCAAAATCTCAGAATACAAAATAAATGTGCAAAAGACAGTCACATTCTTATACACCAACAACAAACAGGCAGAGAACCAAATAAAAAGCACAATCTCATTCACAATAGCCACCAAAAAAAAAAAAAAAAATCAAATACTTTGGTATCTTCCTAACCAGAGGAGTGAATGACCTTTACAATGAAAACTACAAAACACTACTCAAAGAAATCCAAGAAGACACAAACAAATGGAAAAATATTCTATGTTCATGGATTGGAAGAATCAACATTATTAAGGTGTTCATGCTACCAAAGACAATCTGCAGACTCAGTGGAATACCCATTAAATTACTATCAACATTCTTCTCAGACCTGGAAACAACAATACAGAAATTTATATGGAAATATAAATGACCATGAATAACCAAACAATCCTTAACAATAGAAACAAAATGGAAGGTATAACACTTCCAGACTTTAAACTTTACTATAAGGCTACAATAATCAAAACAACCTGGCATTGGTACAAGAACAGGCATACAGACCAATAGAACAGGAGAGAGATTCCAGAAACAAAACTTCAATTTCTCAACCAACTCATCTTTGACAAAGCCTCCACCAACAACCATTGGGAAGAGGATAAGCTAGTTATTAAATGATGCTGAGAAAACTGACTGATCACATGCAGAAGATTGAAATAGGACCCCTATCTATCACCATACACAAAAATCAACTCTACATGGATCAAAGACCATGTAGAACCTCAAGCTATAAAAATCTTAGAAAACTCAGAATACACCCATACAGAAATTGGAATAGGCAACCAATTCTTGATCAAAACCCCAGATGTCCATGCCATAAGAGAGAAGATAGAAAAGTGGGACCTCATCAAGCTGAAGAGATTCTGCAATGCAAAAGAAAACATCAGGAGAGTGGAAAGGCAGCCCACAGAATGAGAAAACATATTTGCCAACTGTATATCTGACAAAGGCCTAGCATCTAGAATTGCATGGAACTCAAATGTGCCAAAAAGAAAAAAACAAACAGCCCCATTACAAAGTGGGCAAAAGATATGAATAGATACTTCTCAAAAGAAGGCGTACAAGCAGGCAACAGATACATGAAAAAATGCTCAGTCTCACTAATCATCAAAGAAATGCAAATCAAAACCATACTGAGATATCACCTAATTCCAGTCAGGATGGCCATCATCAACAACTCAAAAAACAACAGATGCTGGAGAGAATGTGGCGAAAAGGGAACACTTTTACACTGTTGGTGGGAGTGTAAACTGTACAACCTCTGTGGAAAACAATGTGATGATGCCTAAAAGATCTAAAAATTGACCTTTCATATGACCCAGCAATCCCCCTTCTGGGATTGTACACTATGAATATTCACTCTATGCAAAAAATACCTTCATATGCTTGGTTATTGCAGCATTATTTACAATAGCAAAAACATAGAACCAACAGTGCTGCCCATCAAAAGTGGACTGGATTTTTAAAATGTGGTACATATACATGATGAAATACTATGCAGTCATAAAGAAAAGCAAAATTATGAACTTCGTAGCAACTTGAATGGATTTAGAGTCCATCATTCTTAGTGATCTATCACAGAAACAAAGAACGGAGTACTACATGTTCTTAATCATAAGCAAACACTGAACGTTTATCATAATGCTACCTGAGAGGAATTGGCAACAGTAGATCACTGTTGGGGAGCCGGGTGGGGACATAGCACTAATAAGGGTATTTGATCCTAAGCCAGGTGAAGTGAGGTTCAATGGGAGGCCCAATCTTCACCTGCTTGATGACCACTTATGTACCTAACCCTGAATTGTACCTCACATCTTTAAAATTTAAAAAAGAAAAATCTTTATGAAACTCAAATTACGCTTATGTTAGATATTTCACTCTCTCCTTTGTGTCTCTTAATCTCTTTCATATTTTTTATCTTTTTCTCTGTGAGTTAGGGTGTGGCATTTATAGTTCACCTTTATGCTGAGGGCAGAGTAGTTTTTTCCCCAGCATTCTATAGGTTTCGTTTTCTGTTTCATAACTCTATGAGGAAATTAGGTCCGAAGCTTGCTATTTTAGCAACTGTCCTCTGGAAGAAAGTAAAATTTAGAGGTAGTTTAGCTCTCTGAATTTCTGCCTTACCTACCTAGATTTTAACCTGATAGTTCCTTCCTTTATTGTTTGCTCACTGATGCTTTTAAGCATTATGTAGCATTTATAGTAGTTTCCAGTGGAGGGGTTTCTCTTAGTATCTAGCACACCATATTATCAGAAATGAAAAATAATATTATTTATATAAATTATCAGACATAGACTAGAGATTCAATAAACGGTAGCTATTATTATAGTTCACCTAGCCTAACCAGTTTGTCTCTCTGTTACCTTCTTTCCCTAATGTCATGCATGGAAAATAAAATAAAATAAAAGAATAAGAAACTTGATTAGAAGTTTTTAAATCAGCAAGAAAATGATTCTTCATTTGTTTTTCTGTTAGTAGAATGCCAAGGCCAATTCCTGAATTCTAGTAATTTGAACCAGAAAAGTAAAAGCCATGGTCATACATGTGTTTCAAGGTTCTTTAATAATAAGACAGGAAAAGAAAAAGAGCTTCCTTTATTTTATGTTCGAAAACAATAACTTTGATCATGCAAAACACAATGAAGAGTTGAAAAAACAAAAACAAAAAAGACACACACATTAAATTATACAGCAAACTTTGCCAAAAAAATAAAACAAAATGAAAGACCCATTTTTCCACATAAATAATAAACATCAGTTGGTTAATATAAAATAAAGTGTTTTCATGGTTATATGGCTATAGTTGATCAAAACCCTGGTGTGTGATGAGTGTTGCTACTTCTGTCTGCAGGAATGGGAAAGAGGTATAACACTGTAATTTCAGAACTTATAAACCAGACAGGGTCACTGTAAGGATACTGCCCATGAAAGCTGTCATAATCCTAAATCGTAAAATTAAATATGAACATGCCTAAATGCCAATATCTCTTTACTGTTATCTCTTTCCAAGTATGTCCTGACAGAACCAGTTAAAGAACAAGTTATATTCTTCACATTCATCTCATTGGTAAAATATCAAACACATTACTAGCTTTGGAACTGTCAAGACAATGGCAACATTTAACACTTCTCAAGGGAAGATGTCAAATAGAGACTCAAATTGTTATTTAATACTGTGGCCCATTTTCAGATGGGAAGATATGATTCTAAGGACAGCAGCAAGGACTTCAAGAGTGACACATCTGTAAACAGAGTCAATTATGATAAAATAGCTGTACTATTTGTTTGCTTGATTTCGTTGTTGTTTTTGAGTTGAGATCTCACACTCTGTCACCCAGGTTGGAGTGCAGTAGCACAATCACCACTCACTGCAACCTCAACCTCCTAGGCTCAGGCAATCCTTCCACCTCAGCCTCCCAGACTGCTGGGACTGCAGACACGTGCAACCACGCTAGACAAATTTTTTAAAATTTTTTTTGTAGAGACAACTTCTCGCTATATTGCCCAAGCTGGCCTCAAACTCTTGGGCTCAAGTGATTCTCCTGCCTTAGCGTCCCAAAATACTGGAATTACAGGTATGAGCCACCGTGCCTAGCAATTTTGCTCAGATATTTTATATGGATCAAAGTTACTGAGACCCTAAACTCTCACAGTTCTGAAATGCAGAGTAGTTGTTTACCATCCTGTGGAAGAATATAAAAATTTAAGAGTACTCTGGATATGTCCTGTCAAGTACAGGGATCGTGAGGAAAGTGAACCTGGCCTGAAAAGAACTTCCCCATTCCCAACTTTAAGACCTTAAGTGAAAAGGGAAAGTAAGCCAAGCAGGAGGCAGTTTGGTGTTAGTGGAAAGTACAGAGGACCAGTTGTTTGCAAGTCCCCAAAACAAGCCATCAGAAAGGACTGAATACCTGGCACTAGCAGAGATCAAAGGAGTAAGGGGGACAGATTTCTGACACCCAACTGATGACTGGTGTATAAAGAAACTTTACCATCCAGTGTCAGAATGCAAAGGAAGCCTCAATGCCTGTAATCACAGCACTTTGGGGAGCTGAAGTGGAAGAATAACTTGATCCCAGAAGTTTGAGACCAGCCTGGGCAACATAGCAAGATTCAGTTGCTACAAAAAAATTAAAAAATTAGTAGTGCATGGCGGCACAGCCTGTAGTCCCAGTTACTCGGGAGGCTGAGGCAGAAGGACGGCCTGAGCCCAGGAAGTCGAGGCTGTGGTGAGCCATTATCATCATGCCACTGCACTCCAGCCTGGACAACAGAGTGAGACCCCAGTTCAAAAAAAAAAGGATGCAAAAAAAGGACCAAGACACCTCATACAACCTGAAACCGTTATAAAGGAACAAATATTGGTAATGAGATTGGACACTCACATTAGTCATCAAGGGGAAAACATTAATTAAGTCATATCGCATTACATTTTTGAGAAGCAGATATAAGATAGTTGCTGAATTTGCTGATTCCTGAATCTGCTACAGATGTTAATCCTTAAATGTGCTATTGATTGGGGCATTTAAACCATGAGCCATAAAGACTTATAATTAATCTTAGTAACAAACCAAAATTAGAATCTTTGTGGAAACCAAGCAAGTTCCTACTTTAAGAAGGAGAAGAAAAATCTAAGCATGTAGGGTTTTTTTTTTTTTTCCTTCTTTACACGTAATATAAATCAAAGACCAGATCAGACATCAGAAAGCATTCCCTAAAGCACAACTTGCAGTCCACATGAAAGCCTTTGGCTCTTGACATCCTAGCACATGTACTGGTCAGCCAACTGCACTGTAGAGCCATTCAGTGTACAGGGACAAATAGGAGTTGAGTACTTATCTTGTGCCAGAAAAGTGCCAGGAGACAGAAAGATAAATAAGACATTGTCCTTGCCACTGTACCAACATTCTTCGTAAAGAGGTCATAAAGCCTCTGAGGGGAGCCTTGTGCAATTATTTTTAGTATTTATTTAGAGTTTGTGTCTATGTGGCTGTAGACATTGGACATGTGACAGGGGCTCCAAAAGCCTTATTGGATGGAAAAGTGACACATATTTGGCTCATGAAGTTGTTTTCTCTTGCTGCCATAACAAATAAACACAACCTTAGTGACTTAAACACTACCCACTTATTATCTCAAAGTCTACATACAACATGCCTTTGGATCCTCCTTCTGCTTGGAGATCACAAGAAAGAAATAAAGATGTTGGCTGGGGAGGGCTCTTTTCTGGATGCTCTGGTGAAGATCCTGCTTCTGAGTGAGATTCAGTTCCCTGTGGTTGTAAGACTTCCATATCCTTGACATATGGCTCCTTCATATTCAAGCCAACAGTAGTACCTTTATTCCCTGACTTCTATTACTAGCCAAAGAACATCTCTGCTTTTCAGTACTTATGTAATTATATTAGACCTGCCCAGATAATTCAAGATAATCTCCCTATTTTTAAGGTCAGTTGAGAAGTAACCTACTTACACCTACAGAGACCCGTGTGCTGTGTAATATAACATATTCACAGGAATAGCACTAGGGAACCAAACTTCTGTCTATCACAGTACATTTAATTGCAAGAGATATAAAACTGCCCTATGTGGTTTAAACCAAAGGGGAATCAAAACGGAATGTACTGGCTAAATTGGAAGTAAAGGAGTGATGCACATTTGTCATGGATGAAGTAATGCCTGAAGATATTATCAGAGATTAGTCTCTCACCTTCTCTGATCTCTCATCTCTGCTCCCCTCTGTGCGTCCTCAATTCTCTCCTACTGAAGACTGATTTCTTTTCATTCTAATTTTGTTTATTTTTGGATTAGTGATCCACCAAAAACAAAAGAAGAAAAAGAAACTTCTCTATTAAAATGTCCAACCAGAGTCCCTCTGTGTGAACTTTGAATTTAAGTAGAGTGTTCTAGTGATGAGTAAATGGTTGGTGCTCTTTCATTCCAATACCATGATAATTTATTCTTGATACTGAGTACTCTGTATCTGGACCTTTTCTGGGCTTTGACTTCTTGTTTTTCTTTAGTAGATGCTGTAGTGTCTACCCATATCCCCTTTACTAGTCAGTGCATACATTAACTAGCTGCTGGGTGTACTGTACCTGACAGCTTATACTTGCAACTTTCTCCAGAGGATTGCCCTTGGCTGATGGGGGCATCTCACTCAGAGTTATCTGGGAGGTTTCACTATCCCCCAACCAAGGTGGCCAATGACTGACTGATAGGGAGGTATAAGAGTCCAGGTCCTTGCCTTAAGACACGGTCCTCCAAACCGAGGGCAAGTGTTACCTGAGACCACATCTCCCTTAACTCCTTTCACCTACTAATGCAGCCTTCTCTTCTTACAAGTTTTCCTAAAGAGTAAACCCTCAATAAACCATGGTGACCTCAGTTCCTGTCTCAGGCTCTGCTTTTAGGAACCCTACCTAAGACACTTTCTGTTAGCTCTACTAACTGCCTAATGTCTCATACAAATTCCCATCTTTGCTCAACTCAGCCAGCATCCATTTTTGTTGCTTACAACCAAAGTACTCCAACTAATACTGTGTGAACCCAGGAAAAGGAAGGACAGAAAAGAGTCCTCCATGGTTACAACACCACTAGGACCACATGGAATGGAGAAGAAGGTTGTGCTGGAAAAGATAGGGAATAAATGAGACAATCTACTTCACTAGTAGTTATTTTTGAGAGTCTTAAATTTCTGACTAGCTTGTATAATATAGAGAGTCAGGATCATGTGCCAATCACCTTTGTATCTTCCTTAACATGCAGCACAAGGCTTTGCACAAAGCAGATGCTCAGTAAATATGAATGGATCAATTGCACAAAGGTAAATTTCCCAAAGTAACTACTTTCTATCAAGAAACAACATGGTACAGCTGGACTCAGTGGCTCTATCTGTAATCCCAGCACTTTGGGAGGCTGAGGCAGGTGGAACAGACCAGCCTGGGCAACTTGGTGATATATCATCTCTACAATAAATAAAAAATTATCTGGGCATGGTAGTGTGTGCCTGTAGTTCCAGCTACTTGGAAGCCTGAGGTAGAAGGATTGCCGGAGCCCAGCAGGTTGACGCTAGGGTGACCATGAGCATGCCACTACGCTCCGGCCTGGGCGACAGAGTGAGATTTCAACTCAAAAAAATAAATAAATAAATAAAATAAACGACAACATGGTAACAGACAAACTGAAAAAGAAAGTGTTTTATTGCATAAATCATGTTAATTACAACTAGCCTTTGCATAGTATCTTTTGATTAAAATCAAGCAAGCATAGTAAATTATATTTTACAAAGCTTGTTACATACATCATTTCATTTACTCAATACAGCAATAATACAAGGTGAGTTTTAATGTCAGTCTCATTTTACAGATGAACTTCAGAGAGGTAGAGTTGCCCCAAATACCATAATAATTTGTCATGAATAAGAACATCTTTGTTCTATATTTTATTTCTTCTACTACTAAATATGATCTCCCTGGCAAAGAAGGTCACTACCCATACACCCCACCCCCAACTTGGCCTCATTTATCCAGAAGAGAACCTTGTGTTGAGTGTTCTTGGCACCTGAGATTAAAGAGAGTGACCAGACTATGGTGATGAAAAATATGCTCTGTAGCCCGCCAGTTCTTTCAAAATGGAGATTTATGGCTGCTTGAAGTAAAGCCCAAAAGTTGCCTAAATGACCTGTGAAAGACAGCAGCAGGCCTGGGGTAAATGAAGAAATAAGGAAGACCCTGTCCTATTCAAGTTCTCAAAGTTAGGCTTCATTGATACTCGTTTCTAATTCCTGGCATTTATTGTTTCAGCTGCTGAGCACTTTTAATTTCTTCCCCAAGAAGAAAGCAAAGTCAATCCAATTTCTCTTCACTCATATAGCTTCACTCACATCCTTTAAAACATAATTAATTAGGGTGGTGTGTGGCCCCTTCCAAACCAGGAGTCAAAACTTTTCTTTAACCATTAGGAAAACATCTTCCACCCAAAGAGAGAGCCCTTCTAGCTTGTTCTCGATGCCAAAAAGCAGAGAGCAATGTCAGGTCATCTGTCTCAAATCTATAGGTATCATACGGGTCCCATGTCTGGCTATTAGGGGCCAAGAAAACACAGAATTCCATCTGAATAGCTCTATAAAAAAAATCCTCTGCAAATCTGTTTGAAATTGTCTGCTGGCTAGAGCCTTCACATTCACACTGATGGTGTCTGATTTTCCATTCTTTCCTTTAATAGCTTTTTTTTCTACCTGGGACTATCGATTTCAAGCTATGTTACTTCATGCCAGCCGGAAAAACAGGGAAAATTCCCTGGACATCAGGCTTCCTTGCCTGCCCACCATACTTTAAAAGAGTCCCTATGATCTTGCCTGTCAATGTCCTCAATTTTAGGCAGACAATTCTTCCAAGTAGAATCCAACACACATTGAAGAAAAGAATCATCTGCCCTGACACATTTGTCCTTTGCCCAAGCATTTCAAATCACTTTTCCAAGAACCAAAACACGAGATGTCTCTCCATAAACTATGTTTTATTAGCCAGTATTGTTACAGCCAGAAAGATATCAGTCACAGATTGCCTATGTTCTAATTGAAGGGCCAGAGAGGTTAAAGGACACACCCCAAGTCATCTAGTTGTTCAGCGGTCAATGGTGGAGTTTCTCATCCACGCTCCTCTCCCTAGGTCTTAGGGAGGTTGTTTCCAAATGTCATTTTCTTTGAAAGAACTTTTTCTTCAATCAAACCAATTATCTTGGTGCTAGATTTCAAATATAGGGCCATTTCACCACTCCTTTTGTCTTCCAGGTTTCCCATTAGAAGGTTATTCATTTTAACACTTAATGCTCATTAATTACATAGAGAGATGGTGTAGGGTTAAAAAAGGAGATCCTGGTAGGAAAGTGAAGACATATTCAAAGTTGAATAATTCAGAGGAAAGGTGTATTTCTGAGGGATGACTCTCCAAACTGCGAGTATAGGGTCTACTACCATAACCTAGAGAGAGTGACGAATTTTTTTTTTCCAACCATGGGCTGAAAGAAACAGAAAGCAATTATCAGAGTCCAGAATGAGTGAGAGTTGGGTGGAGTTGTCTATCTTGCGACTTTTCGTAGAGGAGCACAGCCAGTGTCACAAGGAAGAGGCCAATAGAATAATACATCCCCAATCACTCTGTCTTTCCCTCCCACAGATTCTTCAAGGTCTTCTCTTTGGCCAAGCCCAAAGGAAAGCCCAAGGAGTTGGAGAGTCTAGTTGATATAGTTCTTACAGGTCAACCTTCCAGCACTGATAATTTTGGTAGGGTCTTGCAATCTGCAGAAAGAACAGCCACCATGTATGGCATTTATGATATGTACTACACACTAATACTTTATTTTTTTAATCTCTCTGCCACCCTCCATAGTGGGTATTTTCTCTGTCTTACAGATGCGGAAACTGAGGCTCAGAGACATTCAATAACTTGCCTAATGCTCTAATGCTGTCAAACAGCTAGTAAGTGGCAGCATTCTATCTGCCGCTCAAGCTAGTGTGTTCCCATTATGTTCCACTACATATAAAATGTACATAATTCAATTCAGTAAATGATAGCAAGGCAAGTAATACCACTGATGATAAGAAAAGAGATACCTCTTACTATGGAATCACCCTTTATATACATTATCTCAGTTAATCTTCACTGCCACCAATAGATGTTTCCAAGAAAGAAAACTTCCCCTGTTGCTAGGCAAATGCACAAACTTTGATTAAGGACTATGTGGTAGCTACCAGACTGTGCCTCTTGGAGCTCCCTCTGCAGGGAGTGTAATTGACTGACAGCCCCAGGGGTGGCACTCTCAAATCTCCTAGGACCTTTGCTCCTAGGCCACACTGTCCAGCAGCTACTCCAAGGCAATGACTGAGTGCAAAAGGGACACTAGTTCAGGCCTTTTCCTGAGAGATGTGGGATTCCTGTGACAGACAACTTGAGCCCAAAGATTCTCCAGTGGTGTGTTCAGACTTTTCTTAGAATGCACTTCAGTCTAAGATGTTTCCATCCAAGCTTTCCTCCTTCCTTCTCTCCTTCATTTGCTGTCAGACCTGCATTACCGTCTGACGCCTCTCCCAGACTTCCTCAGTTCCCTCCTCATTTTTGCTCACAGGTATTTCCCCTAAAATAATCTTGCAAGTTTAATCCTATCTTGGTATCTGCTTCTTGGCATGCCTGCTTCTTAGCAGATCCCACTAACACAGATTGTAGCTGTCTAGTTGAAATTGTAATCTTAAATATGGTACTGTTGACAAATATTAATTATCTGTTATTTACCAAGTTGCTATAAAAAAAAAAAAAGATAAATCAGTTAAGCACCCATCCTCAAGTCACTTACAACCTAGCAACATATTTTAGATGTACAAAGATACACTCTTAGCTGGTTACCTGATGTGTCAGCGGGAGAGACTGAACTGGGAGACCAGACTCTCTCTTTTTGTATTTTATGCTATTGTCAGTGGGAATTCCATGCATGTTCCCTGGCAATGTGTTTCTTTGAAAATTTGGTTCTGAACCCCATATCAAACTGTGGTTTTTTTGAATCCTAAGTGTAAATGCCTTGGCAGGAAAAAAAAAAATGAACCAGCTGTCTTTGTCCAACTGTTTAAAATATGTATTTTCCAAGCATCCCTTTCCTTCCACTGTTTTTTATTTTTTTAACCAAAGATCCCCACTCCTTCCAATAAAATATGTTTGCACTCAGGAAGTCTTCCTTTCCTCTGAGGCAGATGAAGGTAGCAACAAAGTCTTTAGTCTAAAGCATCCTTTTTTACTTATATAGCAAACTACTGTGGAACATATCTCAACCCCACCACACATCCTCAAAAAGAAGAAATGGTTCCTGAAATTTTCTTATGTAGATATTTAACCAGTTTCCTTTTCTTTGTTGGTAATGAATTTTGGTATGTATGTGAGACACACAAAGAGTCAGAGACATAGAGAGAGAAATCATTCTAGTCCTAAAAAATACAGGGAGTCCATAACAATGAATTAATCCCTTGGAAGACAGAGTGACAAGTATAAAGGTAGATCATTTTAGTAATTTCCAGCTATGTTAAGTTATTTTCCAGCTATGTTGAGTTGAAGTCTCACTCTGTCACTCTGTAATTCAAGTTATTTCACATCTGTGGTAATTTATTTAAAAATAAAATAATTTTTTCAACTATTGCCTAAAGGGATCAGGAAGCCTCCAAAGCTTCACAGTGTTTTCTCAGTTGATGGGAGGCCCCCACTTGTACTGAAAAAAGCCTATGAAGTTTAAACAAGAGACTAAATGGAGAAAGTCTCTCCTTTTCTAGAGAGTGTCCACTATGTGACCAGATGTCTTCAGTTGTTATACTTTGTAGCTAGCTGATTTTGAGAATCCTGGCATGAATTCTGACAAGAACCCAATAAAACACCCATTCCACATTGTGTCTTATCACCAAGCTTGATTTACCAAAGGCCTTTATTGACTGCCTGGCACAAATTCCCACCTGATATTATTGAGGACACCATTTCAGCTGAGGGGCAGTGTCTTCTCTATCTTACATTTCAGACACCCCCAATAACAGCTCATATTTGAAAACAATTCCTGACAGAAAATAGAAGGATGATAAGAGAATGTCCAGGACTCAATACAATGAGTAAAATAGCCATCCCTGGTGAATTGTATATACTTTATTAGGACTCAAGAAGAGTTTATCCTTTACAAAAAGCCTGTGTCCCTTCTCTGTCACCTTTAAAATTTCTCAGCCTTAGTGTGTAATTCAATCCCAATTTGCCTTAAATGTGCTGTTCTTGTCTTTCTTTAATATAGCTCCTTGAGGGTAAGAATCAGAATATTTCCTTCCTGCCTCTAAATCACTCCACACAGCAAAACATACAAAAGTTTGCACTTAATAGAAGACCAATAAATAGCCAATGTAAATCAGATGCTGCAGAAAAATAATTCAATAACTTTTACATTCAGGTATATTCTAAATTTCTAGACAACTGGTTAATGACCAAATTATTAAAAGAAAAGGATTTCAAAAATTCTTAAAGGTCTTTCGTATTTTAAAAAAATACAGATTTGTAAGTTGAATATTCATCTTCAGATTTCTGGGACCAAAAGTATCTATTTGACCACAGAATTGTTAACTGGTAACTTTTGCTTTGAAGTCATTTAGAGTCTTTTTTAAAAACTTCTTTATCTTTTGTGGCTTTCTTTCTTCACTAAGTCTTCCTGGGAAATTTCTCTTTCAAACCATTGAGGACACCACTTCAGCTGAGGGGTAGCGTGCTCTCTGCCTTCCGTTTCAGACACCCCCAATAACGAATTTTTTTTTTTTTTTTTGTTGAAGTCTCACTCTGTCACTCAGGCTGGAGTGCAATGTCATGCTAGGCTCAGGTAATCTGCCACTGCCTTCCAAGTAGCTGGGATTACAGGCATGCGCCACCACGCCCAGCTAATTTTTTTATTTATTATTGAGATGAGGTCTCACCAAGTTGCCCAGGCTGGTCTCAAACCTGTAGGCTCAGGCAATCCTCTCATCTTAGCCTCTCAAAGTGCTGGGATTATAAAAGTGAGCCACTGCGCCCCTCCAATAATGACAATTCTTGACAGAAAGTAGAAGGAAGAGAAGAGAATGTCCAAGACTCAATACAATGAGTAAAATAGCCATCCTTAGCAAATTTTATAAACTCTATTAGGGCACAAGAAGAGTCTATCCTTTACACAAAGCCTGTGTCCCTTCTCTGCCGCTTTTAAAATTTCTCAGCCTCTGGATTCACTGGTTCTGTAAGACAAGCAACTGAAAGAAAATGCTAATTGGCCAGGAGGGGGAAAGATAATTTCTCTGAGGAATAGTTGAATTTCAAGAGGCATTCCCCGAGATTATGTGGAATGGCATGTCAAGATGGTTAAGTCAGAATTGTCACTGGAAGAACACAAGGTTATAGTAGGGACGTTAAATTATTCAGAAGCTGAGGCTGAAATAAAAGACTTAGAGCCATCTAGAAAGCAATTCTTAGTCCACAAGCAGCATGTGCCAGTCTACCTGTTTTGTGTTTTGTCTCCAGAATATTTGCAGAGGAGTGAAAAGACAGGCAGGGCAGGAAGAGGGAAAGCACTTCAGTAAATCTTTCCATGCTAACTGCTTTTCTCTTCCTTATGTGTTCCTTTGATTAAGTAACAAACCATAATCTTTATTAAAGATAAATATAACAGGGTCTTTTTTCACCTGGTAATTGCACTCCATAACTTAAAGCTACCAAATGCTTCTCCTGATACATTTGGTGTGATTAATGGCTTAAAATATTGAGAGATTTTTCTATTCCTGCGACTAAAACACAAGCAACCACATCAGTAATTAGCACTCAAGAGAATTGTTAGTATCTGGGTATTTCAGTAATTAAGATGGCCCAGAGCACTTCAGTCTGTTATTAAGTACAGACCACTAAAGAAGTTGTTTCCATCATGTGTAGATTCATTCCCTAACCCATCTTACTTACAGCCTCCAGAGACTGAGCACTGGACTTCGAGTCCCAAGAGCTGCAGTTGAACTCTAATTATCATTTACTACTTTGTAACTTTAGGCAAGTTTCTTAGTCTCTCCAAACCTGAATTCTCCCGCCAATATAATCGGAATATTTTTATCTACCTTACTCAGCCAAAAGGGTTTTTGTGAGGCTCAAAATGGGAAATAAATGGGAAAACATTTTATAAATCATAAAGCACAGTCCAAGAGGTATTGAATGGATTGGTTGTTGGTGGGATCCTTTGATGATTCTTGCCTGAGTTCCACTAAACATTCAACAGTTGGGTGGTCCTGACCTGACCGTCATTCAGTCCTCGGCAGACCTTCCACTGCCTGGATCCAGCACTGGGTGGAGCATGAATGACTTGAAACCAAATCAAATCTCTATTTGCTTTGTTCCTGACAGACCTCCAGGTAATTAGCATCCCAGAGTTGTTTCTAAAGATAAAAATTGGGAGAAAAATCATAATTGCATTAATTTAGGTCCTTAAACAACAGGGAATGGTCTGTTTCACATATTCTATCAAATTATTTTTGGAGAACTCATATTAAATGACATAACAAAAGTTTACGTATTTCATAAGAATGGACATAAATATTAATGTTCTTTGCTCAAGTTCTAGAAAACTGTTGTGAAAAGTATTCCTTTGCTCCTCGGATTTCAGTAAAGATGTTTTATTCTTCCTACTAAATCATTTGAAATTATGTTCAATGTCAGTGGTGTACATTATATATCCTGCCAGCCAATAACTGGACGACAATGGCATCCATCCAGATTCTCATTTTTACATAAATGATTTTAAAACACGTTCTCTGTGTTACACCCTAATCTTACCCTGGCCCAGCAAAATACCTGATTCAATATAATGCAAATAATATTATGATGAGAAAAAGTTACTAAGGAGTCAAGATGGTGTTATAAAGACTTACTTCAAAATCCATATGCTCGCTCTGAAAATTATCCAAAAAGCACTAGAAACTGACAGTTTAATGTGGTACTGAAAAGGTCAGATCAAGAAGCAGGAAGGCTCGTGAAACCAAAGCATATGCAAAAGAAATAGCTGAAAGAGTATCATGACTCTTGCAAAGAATTCTATATAACAAGAGTCCCAACTTTCTAGGCTGATATACTTCTGTTCAGATCAGAGGCAACGCTAGAAACATTGGAAAAGTGGAGTAATATAGGTACTTTACATTTGTACTAATCCAAAGCAATGGAAATTTTAGCCACAAAATATGTTTTTTAGAATTAATAAATGTGGACATTTAGATTTTAAATCTGCCCACATGCCAAGATGTTACCTGTCCATCTGCCATTTAATTCAGTTAGCTTGATGAGAATTCTTCGTGTGCATGATACTTGAATATGCTTTTTGTACAGTCTGTTGCTGGCTTTTTAAAAATAATGATTCAGGCATGGTTTTGGATTTATATATTCCCATGGTGCTTTTGAGGATTAAACCTCTTAATTAATTTTTGCTTAAGTGTCGCTTCAAATGTGCATCGTTTAATGGGGGTTTTGAATTATTTAAATATAATTATTTGGATTTATGACGAAATGCAACATCATTTCAACATTGTACCACTTTATCATATTCCAGATGGAGAAATTGAGGCAAAAAGGGGGAACCTTGATTCAGAATATTCAGTAACTGAGTCCGGCAACAGAGTTCATATTTCTAAATGCCTTTTCCTATAATAGTTTTCTTAAGCTGCCTTAGGAGACCTTGCTCTAGGCATGATCAGAATTCTGGCAAACAACTAACTGCTTTTTAAGACAAAAAATTGACTGCTGGAACTCCCTTTAATTGGCATGAGTGAAATCAAAAGCCAATAGAACTGAATAGCCTTGGCTCAGGCTGCATGACAATTCTGACAGTAAAACTCTGAAATGCAAATATTCAATCATTCTGCAGGAAAAAAAAAGCAAAGCTTCAACAGGTCTCTCACTCCAACATAAATCAAAATAAACAATAATAGAATCGTGAGATGCTTCTCACATGGAAGGCAAATAACTAAACTGCAGCATAAAATAATTGAGAAGCCCCCTTTCTAAGACTGGGCAAAAAACCTCAGATAGCATGTCCTTCCCTCTTCTAGATTTCCCAGCAGGAGTATAGCTGCCTGGCTCAGCATGAAACGGAGTGCTGCCTAGGGTAGAGTCCAGTGGGAAGATGTTGCGATCCCCCTTTCGGTGAGAATAAGAGTCCACAAAGTATTTAATCATGTATTGACTCTATTGAAAAAAAGCAAAGCAAAAAGAATCACAGGAAGTATAGGGAGAAGGTGGGATATCCCAGCATTCTTCTACCCTTGTTTGAGAAGTTGGAACAAAAATAAGAAAATACTGAATGTTGAGGATTCTTTGGTTTGTGGCTACTGCTGAAGATCCCTATATTTTTATTCAAAAGTTATTCACTAATTCTTACAGCAATATTGGTAACACTATGCATTTGGGAATTGGCAATTTTTTTTATTCCAAACTTGAAAGACTGTTTCTGTATCAAAATTATCCTATAAAGTGAGAATTAGAAAAAAGACATAAACAACAGTGTCACAGTAATTGATTTTGAGTCAGCAAAACTGAGAGCAATAGAAATAAAAATTCTAATCTGCTGTCTTAGAGACGCTATTCCCTTCCCTATCAACAATGTTTGCTATCATGTAGGTATAATTTTTGTTTGTCTTGTAAGATATTTCATGACAAGTTCTTCCTCAGTTGGGGGGTCATTTTGAAAATTTTTTTAATAGCAAACTGTTTTTTGAATTATTCAGAAAGTCATAGCAAATTAAATTACGCAAAACAAATTTTATATAGCTCCAGGACAAATCTAAATTGTATATACTCATATTCTCTCTGTTACAAGTTACAAGTGCATGATCTTATTTTGGGGAGGGGTTGAGGATCTCTCTCTGTCGTGCAGGATGGAATACAGTGGTACAATCATGGCTCATCGCAGCCTCAACTTCCTGGGTTCAAGCAATCCTCCTGCCTCTGCCTCCAAAATAACAGGGATTACACCATGTCTGGCTAATTTTTATTACTTTTTAATTTTTTGTAGACGAGGTTTCACCCAGGCTGGTCTCAAACTTCTGGGCTCAAGCAGCCCTCCCACTTCAGCCTCCCAAATTGCTGAGATTACAGGTGTGAACAACCACACTCAGTAAATGTGTGATTTTTTTTTTTAATGAAAGAAAACTATCTATAAAGACCAGAATGAAGAATCTAGTAAGTTTAAAGGCTTTTGCGACCACTTATTACAATTCCTTCAATAGAAAATGAGACTGGGTCAATGAACCAAATCCTAACCTTCAAGATGACAGTATCAAATAGAAGAGTCAGTGCATTCACAAGCTGTTAATGACTTTTTTTTTAAAAATTTCAGGACCTTTCTCTTGTATTAAAGGTAGGTTCCAATAAGATGACAGTTTCAAATTAAAAAGTAAGTCCATTAGCAAGCTGCTAATGACTTTTTAAAAAAATATTTCAGGATCTTGCTCCTGTATTAAAGACATGTTTCAATCCTTTCTCATTAACTCTAAAAGAAAAAAGAAATCAGATTGGCTATCCTTGATATCAGAAGCCATAGTACACACAGCAAGTTCTTTATAATTATGATATATTTTCTTATACTTTAAGACATGGTTTTCAAAGTCATATGAGAAGAAGTGTGTGTGTGTGTGTGTGTGTGTGTGTGTGTGTGTGTGTGTGTGTGTGTGTGTGTGTGTGTAATCTAGATGTTTACTCAAAATTCCTTTTCCACCAGTGATTCTTGGTTGGTACTCAATTATTACATTGAGTTGGTACTTATATGTTCATAAGTAAACTCAAATTCCAACCCCTCTATACTACTACTATTTAAAATATATATTTTTTGTTCCCCTAAATTCTATGATCTTGTTTTTAAATTTTTGCCATAAAAGTTCCAACCATAACTTAAAGCATGTAGTAAATGTCATCTCTTCCATGACTATTTCCTGCAGTCTTCAGCCAGAAAGAGAGTCTTTCAAAACCTAGAATATCTAACTTATACCTCTTATTTAGCACTTATTTGTTACATACTTCCTTGCATTGATTTTATTCATATATAAATTTCACCTGCCTCATCATGTCTGAAACATCTAGGGTTTAAATCAAAACAGTGGCTCTCCCTCAGCTACTCTCCTGAATTGAAACATTTCTCTTTGGAGAAAACCCATCAGTGTTTTGGGGTCCCAGTCTGACTTGCATTATAGTGAATTATTTATGGACCTGGATCCTACAACAAATCAGAAAGCCCTGATTGTCTAGGATTATGCTTGTTTGTTTGTTTGCTTGCTTGCTTTTAAAAACTCCCATTGCACTCATTTATATAGTTATCCCCAAATGTAATTTTTAGGAAAAATACATACCAAAAGAGCTTAACATCGTGTCTGGTCATAGAGTAGATAATCAGAAAAAATATAGACTCCAACTCAAAAAATATATATATATAGCCACACTACAATCATGGAAATCTCTCTATAGTGCTATTATAACACTAATTCATTCTTTATAAAGAGTATGTCACTATTCCATGGCATGAATAAACCCACTTTATCTGATCACGCCCCTAATAAGGGCACTTATTTTATTTCTGGTGTTTAGCCACTGCAAACAAAGTTGCAACAAATAATCCTATACACTCAGATCTGCTGTAAGATAATATATGTGCCCTTAAAGTCACTGTAATGCAAAATGGTGCAATAAAAACCACAGAGCTTCTGGGGGGAAAAAATGGAAGTAAGGGGACAATATCCAAAAATCTCTAAAAAAAAAAACTAAAAAAGGTAGAGATCTAACAAAAACTAGTATCCGAATTTTGCATATGGAAAACTGTACAATATGTAATCCAAATGTTAAGTACATATCGAGAAATACCTAAGTACTATAATAAATATGGCACCTAACCCTAAAGAAGACCTGAAATTTGTGTGAAGAAGTGAACATCAGCAGGAATGCCATTTGTGAGTGATTGCGAAGAGGTGGAAGGAGGGTAGATGGACCCTTGTAGCACCAGATGTGGATGGATGCGGCTCATAGCACACATGGTGAACGAAGGTAACAAGATATTCCAGGTGTCTGTTTTGTGTTTTGCCAGGCAAGCTTAGTTCAGCTGGACGCAGTTTCCTGCCATTCCCTAGTATTTCTTACAGAAAAATAAATGTGCAGAAGCAAAAGCAAAATTCACACTATGCTCACAGTGTTCCCTGATATATCAATTTTACTGGAACAAATCCACATTTTAAAAGTCAAGTATTATAGCAGTATTGACTATAGATGTATCTTCATATGCCAGTGCTTTCATTCCTATGGGTTAGATTTCTAGGACAGAGTGATGGATTGAAAGACATGTGCTTTTATTTCTTTTCTTTTTTTTTAAGATAATGCCAGGTTGCATCCCAAACAACTTTAACAATTTTAAGATATTTTCTCTCTCACAATATTAGAGAAGACAATTCAGTCCCACACCCTGAATCTCCTTTTTTACAAAGTTTGAGAAAACATTTTTGAGACTGGGTAAGAGTTCCAAGAATGAACACTGATGGCTTTCTATTAGTCAAAGCAGCCAAATGGTTCATTTAAAGGACCAGGCATTTCTGGAGACAAATAGGAAAAGAAGGCACCCCTATTTATCTGCTCTTCACCTCTGACTCTGTGCAGCTCAGGAACAGAAATATACGATTCCTCAGACCACAAAGTACTTTTTAAAATGAATTTTTGCTGCACTGTAAAATTTAATAATTCTCTCTTGAGGAGGGTTGAAATTAATTTTAAAAAGAGAAGAAAAATAATGTATTTATTTATGACTTTGCCAAGTAGAGAGAACTATTTTTAATATATTGGTAAAATCTCTTTGTGTTTTGACATCAAGTACTTAGTTTTATCTTGACAATTTTCAGGTCATAATTATCATTAATGTGGTTTATATTAACACTATATTCCTGGATAATCCATCTTATGATATACAATAATTTACCTAGACATTCTTTTAATATTTAAAAATTAGGTTGTTTTCAAATGCATTCTATTTTTTTTTTTTTTTTTTGGTTGAGATGAGGTCTCACCAACTTGCCCAGGCAGGTCTTGAACCCGCGGACTCAGGCAATTCACTCACCTCGGCCTCCCAAAGTGCGGTATTACAGGCTGAGCCATCGAGCCCGGCGTGTATTCTATTATAAATACCTCTTTTATTGGTGTGTGTGCACACATATGTGTGTGTGAGTGTGTAATTTCTTCAGAATAGTTTCCAAAAAGGAGAACTTCTGGATCAACAGAAGAATATGCTTAAGGCTCCTGACATATTTCATAAAATATCCTTTCAAAAATGTTACACCAATTTACAGCTCTACAAATCCAGGCTTAACCAGATTGTATTACCTTTTGTAAACCTCTGTTATGTTGGTGTTTGAAATACTATAGCCCAGCACTTCACTGGCTGAGTTTATGTTGTAAATTAACTCTAGTTATTTGTCTGGTGTCTGGGAGTGAAGGTAAGGAGAGTTCCTGAAGGGAGTGTGTGTTGCCTTTCAAAACCTGTGTGACACCTTCGAACAGCATCTAGTGGGAGGTGGGCTACTTCTATGCGTCCAGAGGAGTCAAGAAATCTGAGGATTCAAGATTTTTGAGGACATCAATCTAAATGTCCCCATTTCAAGTCTCAAGTTCCTTTTGCTTTCTATTTTAGACCCTGGTCTTGGTATAGTAGTAGATTTGCTGAGGCTGAAAAGTCAATCTTCTCTGCAGTTCCATTACTCCTTTAATTAAGTACTAGACTTGATCCTCGACTTTTTCTTCCTTCTGTTTATAGAAGATACAATTCACGTTGTCTGCTGCCAAAGAGCTCCCTGGCCTTCATAACTCAACTTAAAGTAGTGATTCATCACCCTTAGCCTTTCCTTGTCTTTCTCCAATGCACTGCCAGCAACTAGTAAAAGCAATCTGATTCCCTCAACCTGGTAATTACTACTTCCCTAGAACCTCTCAAGTGCCTGAGATATTTCTTCTGTCAGTGCACTCCCTTCCACTGGTGTCTCACTCCAGTCCCACCACTTGTGAAAGTTCTAACAACTGTACTGATATAGCACGTCAGGGGCTATCAGTTCCCCACCTCATACCAGTGATGGACTTATCTTTGCCCTGTAGCCAGTAGAGAATCCATTTTAGAGTTGGCTTCCTCACACACTCTGCTATTTAAATTGAGTTCCCAGAAAACAGATTCTAAGGTGGAGTGAAGAATAAGAATTGAATGGAGGGAGATGTTAAACCTCAATGTGCAGTTGGAACAGGGGCTTCAGATAGTCCTTAACTCTATCCTTAAGAGGACCTGAAGCTAGAATAGCCCTTCAGAGTTTTTCAAAATTGAGGCAAGAAAGTCAGGTCTTTACATGCCCACATAGACCAATTTTTGATGTGAGCTGGCTCCAGGGAGAGGGTATAACCTTGGGTAAAGCAACTCCCTTTACTTATCTCTTGGAGCAATCTTCCAAGAGATACTCAGCTGGATATGACTGCAGCCAATACTTCTCACAGGTATGGGAATGGGAGCCTCAGACCTGAAGGGGCAATCTGGATGACACACCATAACACCCACCGCACACTTCAACACCAACAAAAAAATAGTTTGAATATTATTTAACTGAATTGTTTGAAAAGATGTTCATAAAAGTCAGTATAATGATCAGAAAGGAGAACAAATGATGTTTTCAATGGGGAAATCAATATGCTCAAGCAAATGCGTGGTTTCAATATTAAAGTTAGAAAAGATGTTCATAAAAGCCAGTATAATGAACAGGTAGGGCAACGAATTATGTTATAATATAAATGGAGAAAGTAATATCAAATATCCACTAGTAAATAAAAATAGAGAGGAATCCAACAAACTCTTTGGCCAGGGATAAGATTTCTTAACACACAAGATGTGTTCTGTCAGTTGCACGGCCTCTCCACTCCCAGATTTGTCCATGTTTATATTGGTGTACTGTCTATAAAATCTGTCTATAAAAATTTTTATCTGCCTAACTTCCATGCTGCCACTCATGCTCAGTCTTATAGTCAGGAAACAGTAATAATGGTAAGAGATCATGGTTCCCAAAACAGATATCAATTTGTGCAATTCCACCAACTACAGTTCAGTCACCTCTCTACTTTAACTAAGAAAACTAGTAAAAAGAATAGGTTGAATCATAAAGGTATCTGATCTCAAACAAAGCGAAGTTGAGACCGAAGAGAGGTTCAAACTTTCCCTGTACAATGACCATTTGTATACCTAATCCTGAATTGTACCCCACATTTTTTAAATAAATTTTAAAAAATTTAAAAGAATAGGTTGAAATTACTTGAATTCTTCTCCCTCCAATCTGAAGTTTATTCATCAGCATAAATGATTATAGAAAGTGTGAACTTCAAAATTCTGTGGTCTAGGTGATTCTCATTAGTTATCTAGATTAGTCTTCCTCATTCAATTTGTTGTATAAGTTATTCTAGCCAGAGATCCTTGATATTCACCAGTTTGCCATTCCTAAGAAAATTCTTAGTTCCATTAATGGAAGAAATGGCACTATTTCAAATAAAGAGAGCCAAGTAAGGTATTTTCTGAACTTTATTAAAGTTATAGACAAATTATCATGCCATAAAAGTATAAATATTACATACTGTAAATATAAATTTTCTACTAACCAACCCAAGGTCAACTATCAACGCTAATGAGAATTGGCAATATGGCCTAGCATGATCTTTGGATTTTAATAAACTCAAGTTCAAGTTCTGGCTCTGCGACCTAGTAGCTTTGTTTTCATAAGCAAATTACATACTTAACTTCTCTAAGCTTCAGTTGCCTGTGACAAAAAATACATATATTACTGCTACCTACTTCACAGAGCAGTAATAAGGACTATTCTGCAATAATGTAAGCAAACAGCAAGTGTCTGGCACTGAGAAATCTCTAAATAAACTATATCTATACCATTAGTGAAATGATAATTTTTACTTGAATTAATGTTTTTCCCTGTGTAACTGATCTCCTTTCACAGTGTTCTTGGGTTGTAAGAACACAGCCTAACAGAAGCAAGAGCTGATTTTTTCGTGTTTTAAATTGTGGCCCTCCAGAGGACCAGCAACCCAACTGTGCTTGTTTAATGTGGTTTGTTCTGCACCATATGCGTGTGGGCTTTTAATAAATGCTATTTGATGATGATGATGAGTTCCTGGAGACAGAGCTGTACTCAGCAGAGTCACTGCATTATGCTTGGCCTAGCTTTCTACTACTCAACTCCAGGAATGCTCTTGTGAGCAGTACAGAAACTTCTGAAATTTCCATTTGAGGTGAAGTACCACTGCCAGCAAGCCTCACGAAGGGAGTCATTAACTCTCACCTTTTTTTCTTGTGGCTCTTTCCAAACTGACCCTCAGAACGGTTTTCTCAGCGGCTGCCCCACGGTTCTCAGCAGCGTTCCACAGCAGTGCTATCTGCCGTCCTTCCTGAAAAAGAAAGGAGAGACCAGCCGCTGAGCTCAGTGGGCCAACTCTCAAAGTCCAAACAGTGGGGAACAATTTATTACAACTCTACCAAGAGGAAAAACGAAACCAACAACTCACAGCCTACAGTTCCTAATCGATACAAAATGAACTTACAACTCCAGGGACTCAAATAGGATTTAAACATCTTGAAAATGTTTGCAGTAAAAACAATGATATATTAAATAAAGCACCAAACTTGAAAACTAAGTTCAAAAGCAAAGACTTTTTCTCCCCGAAACTTACATCAAAGTGGCTAGGCAGTATGAAGTGCTTTCCATCCACTGGGGATCAGGTTTTTCAAAAGAGCCCAAGTCCTTTCTCAGCTGACTTTGCAATCCAAGATGGGCCTTTGGATGAGTTTTGTTTTAGCACTCTCTCCCCACTGCTATAAAACAATGCCATTGTCAATTGTCTTTGAATTAAAAGAATCTTTTGTTTCAGACGTGTCCCTCCATTTTTAGAAGATAAAATATTTCTTTTTGAATGAAATATTAACTTTCTTACCAACAAAACTTCCACCCTCCATTGGAAAGGGTCTAGAGACCCCTGTCCAATCTTTCCAAGGGGGATATTTTAAATGTACAATTGAGAATCTGCTGCAAATGAACAATGCTTTATTTCAGACAACCTGGGTTCTCCAAACCCAGAGATAGCTGTGATACTTTGCCAGGTCAAAAGAGAGCCTCTTGTTTAACAGCATTGACCTGGATTTTCAGCAGCGTTATGAGCTTTGCAGACTGTCTGCCTGCCTATGCAGGCTGAGACCTGGTTTTCCAAGGTTCATTGAGACGATTGCTTGAAATAGCAGGGAATACTGAATAGAGATTCAAGAGAACAGAATGATATCAAATCACATCTGGGGGCAGTAGAGGCACAGGGAGAGGTCTGGGACAATTATACATATACTTGGAAAACAACCACCGCAAGACTATGAGTTTAATATTGCAAAAGTCACAAATATGAGAAATTTTGCCTTGTAGCACTTAAGTTTATGTGTTTACAGTTGCACTCTAAGCCATTCTTTGCTCTTTGATCCATTTAATCAGATTTTACAGCCAGTTGATCAATCATTTCACCAAGTTTTTTTTATTTATCCACAGAGACCTAACGACAATATTCCAAAGAATTTTTTTTTTTTTTTTTTTTTTTTAGCACTGTGGACAAATCTGTTGTTACTGGCAATGTGTGTAGGAGCTAGTCCTGGTGACCTCTCTGTGAACTCACCAGAAGTCAAATTTTGCAATTTCTTATTCAGTATAACACTGGGCTTTGACCTTGAGGACTTTGTTGTGGTGGCCTTCCTGAGGAAATCAAAGAGACTGGTCATTTCCCAAGTCCCCAGAAGCAGTTCTGTTGTGAGAATCTCTCAGTGGCCTTTGAGTAAGAATCTTTCTACTTAATGATTCAAGTACACATTTTAATTGGTATATAGAGCTTGTAATCTAAATCACAAATCTTTCAAGAAGTGGCAGAAAGACACAAGGAAGTGGATAAAAAGGAAACGTTCTGAGAAAAGAGTAGGTAAGATAATATAAAAAGTAGTAGGAAAGAATGTGTTTGAGCTATGTGGCCATATCAGTCCAGTCTTTCTCATTTATTTGTCAGTTCTTTTCCATTGTTCTTGCTGGCTCTTCTCAATTAGAAAGCAAATACTTTCTCTGCCAATTACAATTGAATTTTTACATCTCAGCTGAGAACATTCTGTAGGATAGACTTGATTCCAGTTTACTTGGATGCCCTTCCTGTTGAACTTATTTCCCTTGTGTCTCAGTGCTAGGCCTTCCCTAGAAGTCAGGTTCCCCTATTCTGCACCTCACTCCAATGCTGACATAACTTTTATCACCAGCAGTTCTTCTTGTCAAAGGCAATTATGGTGCTATCAAATGTCCAGAGCCCAAGAGATCTTCTTCATGATACACTTCAGTGAGATGCTCAATCTGTAGGTTCATTCACTCATATCCTTCTCTGCTTGTTTGTCCAGCCAATAGGACCACTTCTCTTTCTCAGAACCACATGGCTTGGTGAGGGCCAGGATCAGTCAGCAAGTATCTTTGAATGAGTACCCAAAAGTGTGTGTACGAAACAAAATATAAACCATGAACAGAGCTGAAAAGGACCCTCAAGTTTTAGTCTAAAATTTCCATGTCTCTGGCAATCAAATTGAGATCCAGAGAGATGAAATTTTTTTTCAAGTCATTCTACAATATTTTAGTCAGACTAGAACAATAAAATGGGTGTTATCACAACTCCCGGATTTTTACATGTTCATAAGTCTTTTGATTTCATTGCAATGAAAACTTAAATTCTATAACATTATAACACAAGACATTTCCACAGACACTTATATGATCTCCTCTAGTTAGAAAAGTCTTCCCAGTCTGAAAATGTTCATTGATGCCTCACTTTCCTCAGGTTTTCCACAAAACAAATTCTAAAGAGAAAGTTAATGAATTAACTCTGTTTTTTTCATTGTTCAAATTCTCACTTACCTCATAAGTCATGGAAAATCTTCTCTATCAATAGAACTGCAAGAGTTATAAAGTAACACACAAATCAGCAGCGGCCTCAGAACTGCATCTGTCAGGAAGTCTGTGAGAAGAACCACCTATAAAAATTGAAATATGGCTGCCCATCGAAAGAGGACTGGATTAAAAAAAAATGTGGTATATATACACAATGTACTAATACACAGCCATAAAGAAGGAAAAAACTATGAACTTCACAGAAACTTGGATTGATTTAGAGGCTATAATACTGAGTGATCTATCACAGAAACAAAGAACTGAATATCACATGTTCTCATTCATAAGTGGACCTTGAACAACTATCGTAATACTATAAGAAAGGGATTGGCAGTAGTAGGAAACTGCCCAGGGCGGGGGGGTAGGATTGGCAGCAGTGGGAATCTGCCAAGGTAGGGGGGCACACCTCATCAACAAGGGTACCTGTATAATGAACATTTGTATACCTAACCCTGAATTGTACCCCACGTATTTAAAATAAAAAATTTATTCTAAAAAGATAATTTTTAAAAATTGAAATATGGTAACTCTTATTCTGACCCAGTAATAATTCTGGTAATTAGGCTTAGTGAGGCATGTAGTTTTGTCCAAATCTTTTATACAAGCTAATTCATTCACTAATAAACATATGTCTATCAAGTGTGGTTCGGAATCCCTCCAAAGTCTGTTTGTGTGGGTGTGTGTACACACATTTCATCTATATGACTTGTGCTTAAAGAGAATTTGTGGAGTAACTGCAATGTGCCAAATAGAGGGACCTAGAGAAGAAACAAGAGGCATGGTCACTGTATTAGAAACCATCAAGCTGAGCCTTCAGACTTTCCTTCATCCAGTTGTTCCATCTTTTGACTTGGAGTAAATCTCAGGAACTGGGAAGGAGACAGATGAAGAATAACTCCTACTTAAGATTTCTTCTTTCAATATTTGTTCAATGTTGAGGTTCTTTCTTACTTCTGGTATGTAGTGCCACGTTTTAAGTTTTTTTGAGTCAGATCTTTAACCTCTTGTTGTATAGACTCTTGGTTTGAACTACTAGTGCTGTATTGTCTGATCTTACCTGGAATCTTGAGTCCTTAAAGGTTTCTCAGTTTCTTGGCCTGAGTCCCCTGTTCCTACAGCCCCCATTTCTTTTGGGGGTTAGCCCGACACCTACTTGCTTCCCCCTTGCTCTTTCTGAACTTGACCTTTGTTGCTTTCCATATGGTCATTTTCAGCGCCTTTCTAAATTTCCAATCAAATCTTCTTTTTCTGATGCTTGAGAAAAAGGTTCATCTTGACAAACAGAAAACAAATGAGTGGAGTCCTAAACAATAACAGGATGTGGATAAAACCCTCTGGGATACTCCCATGATCAAAATCCATTCATTAAGATTTAGAACAGCTCTTAAATTACCAAAGCCTACTCATCTCTGCCTTTCAAACAATTCTAACTTTTAAAAAAAGTTCAAATCTTTGTCACAAAAATTAAAAGCCTTTAAAACAAACTTACATAAGAAATATTATCTAAAGATAAGAAATATTATCTTCTATATGTATGTCCTGGGGTCAGTACAGACAATGATCTCTTGCATCCTATTCAATTTCAGAATTTCACAGGAATGATCCTAGACCAAGGATAGTCATGTATTTACTGATTATAGTTTAAAATAGCCCCATAGTCTCATAGAGACTAAAGTAGGAGCAGACATTAATATATGTTAGAATAATTTTCAATACTAGAAGTCTACAGCAAAAACTGATTAACTAGACAACACTAACTTCTAACATTCTGATTAACTGAGATTTTATAATACTGAATACAATAGAAATCCATTATATCCTTTCGATATCTAGGAACTAAGCTTCGGTTCCCTAAAATGTGCCTGCACTGAGATGACATCACTAATTCTACATTCACCAGTAACTATACTTAATCAATTAATTTCAAGTCTTTAAGCTTCAGCTCTCTTATATATAAAATAAGGGCAGTGAGTATTCAACTAAGGGACTTTTAAAGTCCCTCCCAACTGTGAAAAGCAATTTGATTATGTGGATTCTATAACACTGTTTGAGTGCCACCCAAATATTAATCCTGTCCTATGGTAATAAGAGAAAAAAAATAAGCACAAAATAAAGTTTTATATGACCTCTCCAGTATGCTCAAAGCCTGTAATTCTCATTGACTCTAAAAGCAGTTCTGCAGATGTGGGAAGAAGAACATAAATAGTGAGCTTCTCTGCAAAGTGAAACTGAACGACTGTTTACCAGCCAGCTGTACCAAGCAAGCATGACTTCACTTGAGCTGTGAGTTGGTACCTGGTACTCAGACAGTCTGTGCAACAATCCCTGATCCAATTTTATTTGCAACAATGCATAATGGAAACCCAAGGAAGAGATAAAGCCAGAGATACCACCACTAATTTGCAAGTCATTGATGGCTATAGGAAATTTCTCAAAACAGAAATATGTGTTAGCTGTTCTATTGGGTTTTATTGGATTGTTTTGTTTTAAACCAATACCGACTTGAGCATCTATAATGTACCAGAACAGTAAAAAACACTGTGAGGATCAAAGGATAAATAAGACATAGCTCTTCACTTCAACTCTGTAGGGGAGATAAGACACACAAATAGACATAGCACAATGCAGTATGGAGTGGCCCACAAACAACAGAAACAACATGCTTTTTAAGAACTCCACATAGACTTTTTTTGGCTAGTTACCTGGTCAAGTCACTGTGACATATATCAGGTAGACAATAATATAGCATGTAGACACACACATACTTGTTGCAAGCCAAAAAATATGAGCATGGCAATTAAACATTTTAAGAAAACAATAATAAACTGAACAAACTTGGTGAAAATTTAGTGAGATGTATACTTATAACTCTAGTGAACTTGTTTTATCCTATTAATAAAAGTGTTGGCATTTGGTGTTCTAGAGATTAGAAAATCTGATCAAGTACGTAGACGAGTCATACATGTCACTCTATTAAATGAATTTTTTTTTGGTTGGAGTCTCACTCCATCACCCAGGCTGGAGTGCAGTGGCACACTCATGGCCACCCCAGCACCAACCTGCAGGGCTCCAGCTATCCTTCTGCCTCAGCCTTCCAAGTAGCGGAAACTACAGGCGCATGCTACCACGCCTAGCTAATTTTTAATTTGTTGAAGAAAAGAGGTCTTGTCAAGTTGCCCAGGTTGATCTCAAACCCACAGGTTCAGGCAATCCACTTGCCTCAGCCTCCCAAAGTGCTAGAATTACAGGCTGAGCCACCGAGCCCACCCAAATGAATTTTTTTTTAATGTTAAATTAAAAGCAAGATGGATGACATTATTCTAATCACTGTTCTTGGAATTTCTGAGAATCTTGTTTAATAGTTTCTAATTTCTATTGTCTTTTCATCTAAATAGTTTTTAACAGAGTCCTTAGTAGCTTTAGTGGAAATTACATAAGAGGAATGGATTTTTAAAATGTGGTACATATACACAATGAAATACTACGCAGTCATAAAAAAGAACAAAATCATTAATTTTGCAGCAACCTGGATGGAACTAGATCTATAATATTGAATGACCTCTCACGGAAACAAAGATCTGAGTATCACATATTCTCACTCATATAGTGGACCTTGAACATCTATGATAATACTATAAGAAAAGGATTGACAGTGGTGGGAAACTAAAGGGGCGGGGGGAGGGAGGGGGAGAAAGGTGGAATTAACGGTAGTCAATATCTGTCTGGGAATGGGGAGACACCCCTTATCAACAAGGGTGCCTGAACAATACATATTTGTATACCTAACCCTTAATTGTACCCCACAATATCAAAATAAAAAATATGAATTAATTATAAATAAATAAATAAGAAAATACAGAATAAACTTGAATTTCTATATGCAGACAATTTAAATTTCCTTACAAGATTGACCATTTGCATATAATTATTCTCTCTCCAAAAAATATACTACAATGTCAGTAGAGGAATACAAAGGTATAGAGCCTAAAGAAAAAAAATAATGAGAAAGAAAACATCAATGTATGAGAGATTGCAGCAACTTTTTGGAAAACTGATGGAGCAGTGGTAACTAAGTTCCTTTGGAGGGTTACAATCTCAAGTGCCCCAAAAGGTCTTAGGTCAGGCTTCTAAGAAGCAAGCCTTCAAATAGAGATTACTGCATGTATGTTGTATTGATGGAGTGCCTGCAGGAGAAACTTGTAGGAAAATAATGGACGCAGGCAAGAGCAGAAGAAAAGGTCAGGCAAAAGTATGTTTTCAGAGGACATCTAGACTCAACCTGATCCTACAGAGGGTGTTGGTGGATAAATTACACCAAAAAGTTATCCCTCCCATATGAAAGGAGCCTGGGCTGTTATATCTCTGCATCATTCACTCAGCAGTCTACCCCAGTAGAGAGAGAGAAGTGCCATTTCCCATGTATCTCTGGACCAAGAGGCTCCCCTCAACCAAGGACAGTCTTCCACCGGAGTGTGCAGGTGGCAGCCACTATAGCAGTCGGTGTCTCCAGCAGCTGGAGTTTGGGTGTACACCCCCAGGAAAGAGGATCTGGGCAGAGTACCAAAAGCAACTTCTCTAGTCCATCACTTACACAGTCTACTTGCTCCTCACATTACATTTTCTCCATCTAGTCACTGCTTCTTCGGGGCTCTGTTTGGTCACAATTTCCGGTAAAATTTGCAGGAGGGGAATTAGGGGGACGAGCTACTGGCCCACTGCTGAAGTAGGTTCTAAGACCATAACTGATTTACCACCTCTCCCTCTTCTTCCATCCTTTTTAGATTTCCCTCCCCTTCTGCTAGCACTTCTGATAATCTAGGTGACCGACGAGCTACTGAGATGACCCAGGCCTTCATCCTTGAGTAGTCAAAGCCCCTTGCTAGCAAGCCTTTATTGCTTCACTTGCCAATTTACAATTAAAACGGGGCATGGAACTATCAAAAGATGTCTCAGTGGATCATCCGAGTGCCAAAAGTATCCCTCCCTGCGCCTTTATATAGCAGCAACTTTACCACGTCAATGATGAACAGGGTCCACAGTTAGCTGTGCCAATATGGCAATTCCCTTCTTTGCCTGCTAGTATGCCAGAATGAGGATCCCATAATGCCAAGTGGCAGTTGTAGTTGTAAATTAAGCTGAACTCTAATTTCGTTCTTAAACGAAAGAATGTTCCACCTGGGAACTAGGATCTCTAGAACCACAGAATGGAAAACTGTGTAGTAACGGTACACAGGACCATCCTTGCTTATACCCTTTAGTTTCTAGGACTATGTAGTCTACCTACCAGGGACAATACAATGTATAATGGTCATCGGTGTAGGGCAAATGCAGTATCCTGAAGAACAGTGCCCAACAGTTGCAGATGTCAATGTGTTTCTCAATTGCACCATTAGAGGTCATTTCAATGCTCTGTCAGACCAGCAGCTTCCAAAGAAGGCTGCAGGTTTAAATTATTAGCAAGCGACAGCCCCTGAAGCTGAGAATGTGTGCAACAACCTAGTGAAGGTATTCTGGCAGGGAAGCAACAACATCTGCTGCAGAAAGATCAACAAGAATTGAAAATTGAGATCATTCATATTTCAAAATCCCCAAGTGGCCAAGAATAGAAGTATAGTACAGGGAACCAAAAAAAAAGTCAAAAAGTTTACGCTTTAAAGAAATGTAAGAAGAAATAGCATTAAACTAAAAAGGGTGCTTTTAAAAAGAAATAAATAAAAAAGAATAAAGAATGCTTCAAAAACAGAAATTGTGACTGACAAAGTAAAAATTTCAGTGGAGGAATCAGAAGATAAATCCAGGTAAACTCTCAAAATAGAATGCAAAAATCTGAAAATAAGAGAGATAGGATGTAAGTTTATGGTATTCTAACACTTGACGGAACTTCCAGAAACACAGAAGAAATGAAGGAAGAAGGAAGAAAATCATTCATAAAATTATTCAAGAAAATTTCACTAATTAGGATATGCCTTTACAGATTGACAGAATTCAATAAATGGTCACATAATGGAAAGACTTATCAAGTACACATCATCATGCATATTCACGAGTACCTGGAATACAGAATGCAGAAGTTTTCAGAAAACAAAATGTCACATATAAAAGAATTAGAATTTTACTAGAATTCTCAAGAGCACCATCAAATGCTAAAAGACAGCAGAAAAATGCCTTCAAATTTCTGAGGAAAGGTTCTTTTCAACGTAGAATTCCATATCTAGCTAAACTTTTAATCAAGAATAAGAAAAAAGTATGTTTTGCTTTCCTTGAATTCTGTATTAGGAAGCTACTAAAGTATGTGCTCCAGACAAAGAGTAAAAGACAAGATCCAGGACACGGGGCATTTAACATAGGAAGACACACATGACAGTAAAGCTCAGGATAACAGCTGTGCAGAAATCTTAATGAGTAATGAGTCTGGAATGGAATAGAAGAACAAGGACTTCAAAGGGAAAGCTCCGAAAAGAAAAAAAAAATAAGTAATTAATTTGGTAACCAAAATGCTTGAGCATTTGAGAAAGAAAAAAAAATTGATGGGTATATAGAGCAAATGAAAAACAGTAAGAATAGGTAAAGAAAACGGTATAGGAGAAAATAGAACTAAATAATTAACACCAGGCAAAATATAAAGATGTACAAGAGAGAAAATGGAATCATAACACATTGTAACTGGACAGTGAAAATAGGTGCACCATTATTATTGTGACTACTATCTATGGATTTAACTAAAGTTGGGAGGTTGTATGGATGTGGGCATTTAGAAAATCTAAATTTTCCTCTATTATAAAACTAAGTCAATTGATAAAGTCTAAAATGGATAATCGCCTCCAAAGGACTAGCATTTGAAAAAACAGGCAATTACCAGAAGCAGGTAAGAGTTTAAAGTGATGCTAGCTAAGGGTGGTGAGTGATAGCTCAGAGAATGACTGACCTTTTTATAAACCTTGTCTACAAGCATGGTATTATCTAACCATGGGTATGCACTAACTTAATAAAAAGTTAAATATTAAATTCAGGAAATAGGGTAATGTGTGATAATGAATATGTGTTTCACCTTTCTAGCTTCCCTGTATAAGACAGATAATTCTCAACATGCTGAAAAGATACATGTGAGTTAAGTGTTTAGCAAGTAGAAAAATCAAAAGTAATCCAAACTGAGAATCTGAAAACCTGTTTTAACCCCCTATTCATTCCCATGCATAGGATAGCACTGACTTTCACTCGTCTTCAGGGCTATTTTTATAAGATTAGTTTGAAATACTGGTAATTAAGTACTGTTTTACATATTTGTACATCAATAAAATAGGTAGCACATAGAGTGCTTAGGACTATATTCATAATTTTAAAGCCAAGGTGCACAGAAGAATATTTATAAAGCGTATATCTGATAAAGTATTTGTAAGAATACATTTCTTAAAACTCAATAATAAGAAAGCAAGCAACCACATTTTTTTAAAAATAGGCAAAACATTGGAACAGTCACTTCACCAGAAAAGAGAATAAGCACATGAAAAGACATTTAACATAATTAGTCATTACATAAGTGAACATTAAAACCACTATGGGATACTACTACACCCCATTGCAAGGGGTAAAATTTAAAAGACCCCATACCAAGTGTTAGGGAGGATGTTGAGAAACTGAACTGCCCACAGGCTGCCGGTAAGAATTTAAAATGGTACAATCACTTTTGAGAACAGTTTGGCAGTTCCTCAAAAAATGTTAAATATACCATATTTAAACATCAGACAAAATGACCCAGCCATTCTATTCTGCATTTATTCAAAAGAAAAGAAAGCATATGAGATCTGACACTTAAGTTCACATACATGCGCTTACGCTGGCAGCACTGTACAAACAACTTGATAAGGTTTCATAACCTTGGTATATCAGTGTCTCACAGCTGTGTTCATACTGACATGTGGCAGTGTCTTGCTGAGTGGCGTTCATTAACATTGTTATGTGTTTCTGTGTGCCGTCACAAGAATGTCTGAACTTGAATTAGAGCAACGAACAAACATTACATTTCTTGTTAAACTTGGCAAGAATGGAAATGAAGTCAGGAACATGTGTATCCAAGTTTATGAGGATAATGCCATGAAGAAAACGGCAGTGTACAAATGGCTTAAATGCTTTTTCTGAGGGGAGAGAAAGTGTCACTGATGAAGAGAGGTCAAAATCGTCGGCTAACTGCGAGAAGCACAGCAGACCAAATAAACATCAATAGGAAACAGTGAGGAAAATCTTAACTAAAAATCTTGGCAAGAGAAAGGTGTGAGGAAAAATGGTCCCAAAGGAGTTCTTGCATCATGACAATGCACCAGCTCATACAGCACTATCTGTGAGGGAGTTTTTAGCCAGTAGACAAATAACTGTATTTGAACACCCTCCCTACTTGCCTGATGTCCTCAATGACTTTTTTCTTTACCTGAAGATAGAGGAAATATTGAAAGGAAGACATTTTCATGACATTCAGGATATCGAGGGTAATAAGATGACAGCTCTGATGGTATTCCAGAAAAAAGAGTTTCAAAATTGCTTTGATGGATGGTGTTGGTTTACAGCTTCCCAGGGGGAATATTTTAACGGTGACCATAGTGATATTCAGCAATGAGGTATGTAGCACTTTTTCTAGGATGAGTTCATGAACTTATTGTCACACCTTGTATGCCATACAGAAACTTGAACATGCATGATCATGACAGCTTTATTTGTCAAAACTAGAAACAACCCAAATCAATAACAAGTGAACGAATAAACAAATTGTGGCTTATCCATACAAGGGAGTATTACTCAACAATAATAACTAATGAGTTTTTTTTTAATAAAAAGGAAATGAACTATTGATACTTGCAACAATACAACATGGATGAATCTCAGAATAATTGTACAGAGAAGAAGCCATTTTAAAAAAACGTATACACTGTATGATTCCTTTTATATAAAACTCTAAAAAATGAAAACTCATTAATAGTGACCTAAAGATGAGTGGTTTCTTAGGGAGAAGATATGTGGTCAAAGGTTGGAAAAAGGGATTAAAGAGGGAAATAAGAAATTTTTTGTGGTGTAAAGTTTCACTATCTTGAACCTTGACAATGTTTTCTAAACTTATCAAATTATACACTTTATGTATAGCTTATACTAGTCTATTATAACTCAGTAGCTCTCTTAAAAATACACAAAAAAATAAGAGGAAATTTTTAAGATAAATATAGGAAATGAGTAACCCACATCATTCCAATATAGTCATCAATTCACTCTACCAACAATTACTGCATGGCTTCTGTGTGCTAGGCACTGCGCTAGAGGCTGAGAGCAGAAATATTTCTACAGTATACTCTCCTTATAAAGCCCTCTTTCATGAGTAACTTGTCTCTGTTGCTTTCACTTTGCTAGCCATATGCTCTTTGGGTGGCAGTAATATCTTCCCTTATCAACACTGGTGCATTAGTACTCCAAAATTATCATTGCTCATTGACCATCACTAATAATGCAGCCAATGCTCAATTTTAATAGTGGATTTTCCAAAAACCTGGTCCTTGTGCCCTCCAGCGGCTTGCATTTAGGAATATTTCATTGCTTGTTAGCACCTCCATCAAGGACGTTCAGTAAGAAAAAGGAGGCTACACTCAAACCCATCTAATATTCTGCTGAGAATCATAAAAGCTTAAAATTAGAAGTAATCTCCAAGGTAGTCCAACTCCCTCAGAGAGCTGAGATCTCTTCTATCCTATCTTTAACAGATATGTACCCAAGTCAGATTCTACTTGAACACTTTGAATGATAACAGATCCAATGCCTGGTTACTTTAGTAATAAATTTCACAATCTTTTTCATGTTCACAGATCAAATAGAAGCTCTAAGTGATGGTTGGAAACAATATTTGAACTTTGGTTAGGGAATAGTAATATGTATTATGTATTTCAGTCATTACACACACACACACATACACAAACTAATTCTCAGGCAAAAAGAAATTATTCCAAAACATCATGTTATAAATACCTCACCCCCAATATTCTCTGTGAGTCAGGCAGGAAGGATGGGAGGGAGAGAGGGAGGAAAATGTTAAATGGAAGAATGAATTCATTAGTGTACTTAGCACGCCCTCTCCCCCATCACCATGCAAGGACATAGCAAGAAGGCAGCCATCAGCAAGCCAGGAAAAGGGCTCTCACCAGAACCTTATTATGTTGCATCCTGACCTTGGACCTCCCACAGCCAAACAGTAAGAAAATAAATGTCAGTTGTTTGAGCTACCCAGTCTGTGGTATTTTGTTATGGTAGCCTGGGCTCACCAAATACATACAGTTAGTCTTAGGAAGACTTTTTTTAAGTCTATCGAGGAATTTATCGGAACATAAAATACTTTCTTGGGTACCTTTACTTAGCCCACAATTGAAAACATCTTTATAATAAAAAAAATAGAGGAAAAAAGGTATTCCAGATTAATTTTTGTTCATGCCACTTATTCAGTCAGATTGATTTGTTTAAGAGAACAAACAGGATGTGGAAGAAGAAGAAGATCTGTTATGAAGGTAACTGAATGCTGGACTTGAACGTTAGAAAATCATTTGAAATCATGATGCTCAGTCCCTCTTCTATAAAACAAATAATTGGAAGGTACAGTGGCATATACCTGTAGTCCCGATTACAGTCCCGGAAGGCTGATGCAGGAGAATCTCTTGAGCCCTGGTATTGAGTCCAGCCTGGGCTCCATGGTGAGACCCTCAAAACATAAATAAAAAATAAATAAAGTGAAGGGTTGGAATTTTAAGTGATCCCAAATCTCCCCTCTGTGTATATAATTCTCCAAATTTTAACATTTAAAATGACCTTGTAATTATGCAGAAAAAGAAACAAGTATGTATGCAATTTGGCAGACTGTGTAAACAACTTTGGAATCAGGTAAAAGAGTGTCACCAGAGGATAGGGTTAACGACTTCCTAATGAAGAGCATTATAGAATTCTCCTTAAGGAAGTTGAATTTTTCCTATTATGGATTAAAGTATCCTAAAAGTGGATATCCTGAGCAGGACTTAAATATAAAAGGAATAACTATAGCTGAGGCCTCTAAAATGTAGTCTATAAATTTTCCTTCAGTCTAAAAGCATTCTTTCATCCAGCATCTATTAGAGACTAAGAAACAAAGACAAGTAAATCCTGGCCCTACCCCTTAGAGTCAAGAACTAGGGAGAGGCTATTGTTTTTCTAGAGATCTCAATAAACGAAAATAACTGCAAGGCCTTATATCTTAAGGAGCAATATAATCTCTCCATTTAATACAACAAAATGTGTACACTGAAAAGGCAGAGTCTCAGATTCAGGACATTTTAATGTGAAAAGCCACTTCAGAGTCTGTCTTCCCTGAGGCCTTTTCAGAGGACTTTGGGGACAGCCAGGCACTCCCTAGTTGGAGCTCACATAGTATTTGATTCTTTTCCTTGTGACTGTGTCTTGTTATATTATAATATCCATCTAAACGTATGTAGATATCAAGGGGTATCAGGCAGAGGAACCAAGCCTTATTCACTTATGTTTCCCAAGACCTTGCACCACATCTGAGCTTGTGCTCAACACTATTGTTTGTGGTCTAAGGACAATCTTAACTGAACTGGATAAGGTGGATGAGGAGGCTTAGGTGTGCAGTTGCTTGTCCAAGTCTTGCAGGCTGACAGGTGTGGGCAGAGCCAGGGGTAGGCCCCAGATCTCAGGCTCACAGTTCAGTATTCTTACCTTCATCAACTTGCAATCAAGGAACCAGTACCTTACCCAAGCCTCCATTGTGAGTCCCCTTAGGAGTCATCAGAAGGTCTAGCAGTATAAAGAAAACGCAAAGTTTAAAACAAAGGAAGATGGTATAAAAAAATAAAGGAAATTGATTTGAAGAGAAATTTCTCCAAAGAAAACAAAATATATAAAATGCCAACAAGACTGGGCACAGTGACTCATGCCTATAACACCAACAGTTTGGGAGGCTGTGGAAGGTCGCTTGAACCTAGGAGTTCAACACCAGCCTGGGCAAGATCTCATGTCTATAAAAAGATTATTTGGGCATGATGATGTGTGCCTGTAATCTCAGCTACTCAGGAGGTTGAGGCAGAAGGATTGCCTGAGGCCAAGAAGTTGAGGCTATGGTGAGCCATGATCATGCCACAGTATGTCAGCCTGGGCAACAGAATGAGACCCTGAATCAAAAAATAAAATGAAATGTCAACAAGCACAATAAAAGATGTTCAACATCATTAGTCATCAGGAAAATTCAAGTCAAGGCCACAGTAAGAAACAACTTTATACTCACTAGAATAGTTATGATCAGAGAAACAGACAATAAGGCTATAGTCAAAAATATGGATGATAACCAGCATTAGCAAGGATTTGGAGAAATAAAACACTTACACATTGCTGGTAGCAATGTAAATGTAAAATGGTGCAGTTACTTTTGGAAACAATGTAGCAGTTCCTCAGTTAACACAGAATTACCTTATGACCCAGAAGTTCCACTCCTAGGATATGCCTAAGAGAAATAAAAGCATATGGTCACATACAACTTATAGCATTCATTGAAAAATTATTCATAACAGCCAAAAAGTGAAAATAACCCTAATAGTCATCAAATGATGAATGGATAAGTAAAATGGTGGGATATTCATGCACTGTAACATTATTCAGCAATGAAAATGCATGAAGTACTGAAACATGCAACAACACTAATGAACCTTGAAGACATTATGCTAAGTGAAAGAATCCAGACACACAAGGCCACATATTGTATGATTTCATTCATACGAAATACCCAGAACAAGCAAATCCATAGAGACGAAAAGTAGTTTAGTGGTTGCCAGGGCTAGGGAAGGCAGGAGTGGGGAGTGACTGCTAAGATTTCCAGGGTTTTCTTTGTGGGGGTAATGAAATGTTATGGAATTAACTGGCTGCCCAACTTTGTGAATATTCTAAAAGTCACTGGGTTGTATACTTTAAAAGCATGAACTTTATGGTTTGTGAATTATATCTCAATAAAAATGCCCCCCAAAAAGAAACCAACATAGAGCATATAAATCTCTTTATAGAACTGTTCTTAACAGTTCTATGGGGAACCTGGTACAAAGTGAAATGATGTTAGTGCCATTGTGTCCCATGAGGGAGACTGAAGGAAATCAGGGTGTATATTGAACTTAGTGCTAGGTCCTAGGATAAATACATTCTTTATATTTTTTCATTAATTTTTTGATGAATATATTATTTATTTGACAGATGAGGAAACCAAGTGTCAGAAAGCTTCAGTAATTTTCCTAATAGCACACAGTAACTTAGGATAGATCTGGGAATCAGGTTCAGATGTGCCTAATTCCAAAACACGTGTTCTTTCCGCTCCAACACAATACTTCCTTCAATCGTTTTTAAATTCCATAAAATTTGGTTTCTTGCAAGTCCCTTCAGGAATTGTGAAGTAAACTAGACAAACTTCTCTTCAAAAGTCTATGCAAGTGCTGGACAAAACTGATCAACCCAAAACACTCACTTATCCCACTTACCCTGCTAACGATCTTCTTCCTGATTGCCAGAGTTGAGGGTAGCCATTTCCCCAAAACCCCTGCCTATATCTGTGGACACTGTACCCCTGCAGTATATCTGGCTCATCTCATAGTCCCCAAAGCACTCAACCCTACTTTGCATTCAGTAGGAGTTCAATGCATGATTGAGTGACTGAATGAACAAATATGTTTTTCTCCTCATCCATTGGAGAGGTAAGATGAGGACACAGTAAAATTAACCACTTTACCATTTTATGACAGCGTGCACATCAAGAAACCTCCTTTGCAGGAGAGTAATCCAAGTAATCCACTTGGAGGATATGAAGCCATTCCCCAATGCTTCTTTAGAGGATTGGTTATCAATTGACAGCAATAGCCATCTTCCACATAATGATAGACGTATACTCCATATTCCCTTTTGGTGGGACTGTGTGGTTTGTTCTGAATAATGGGTGGAGAACCAAAGGAAGGAACAGATGTTATTTCTGGGCCAAGCAGAATTGCTGATCTCATGCACTTTCCTCTTTTCCACTGCATAGTAACCAGAGACTACTGAGATGGCAGCTGCTTATCAGGCACACCAGCCCTCAATTGACCGACATGGATATACAGTATTGTTATTTTTGTTTCTACAACATAACCTAGCCTTCTCTGACTGATTCAGGTCTCTGAAGTACAAGCTGTGTGTGAAAATGGTGAGTGGTGCAACTTAACTGACATAAGCTTGGCCACAAAGAGCTAGAAGATCAGAAAGAGAGTTTAAGCACAAATAATACTAATCCTTGAAATCCAGACTAGCCTTGAAGATATACTGAAAGAGGAAACTACTAGAGGTAGGAAAATAAGTTCGATTGTTAAAGCTCAAAGAAATTGTGGCAGAAAAAAGAAAACTAAAAGCCGAGAAATCCTCACTCAGTATCAGATATCGAGGCATGGAAGATGTCTTCATCTTGAGATCCCAGAGACAAGGTTGAAGGCAGATAGCAAAGGTCAAAACAGAGAGGCCACAAGGCAGGAAGTGCCAAAGTCAGTCAGAGAACTGCCAAAAATCCGCTGCTCGGAGAGAAGTCGTATCAGATTTCTGTTGCTGCTCTATCAAAAACCACAAACTTAGCAGCTTAGAACAACATAAATTTATTATCTTACAGAACTGTAAATTAGCAGTATGACATGCATCTCACTGGCTCAAGTCAAGGTATCAAGAGAACTACATTCCTTTCTAGAGGCTCTAAGGAGTAAGCTGTTTCCTTGCCTTTTTCAGCTTCTAGAGACGGCCTGTATTACTCGGCTCAGGAGTTCTTTCTCCATCTTTAAAGTCAGCAAGGCAGCATCTCTCTGATGCTTCTTCATCTGACGTCTCCTCCCCTGACCACAGCTAGGAAAGGCGCTCCACTTTTAAGGAGTTATAGTAATGAGATTGTCCAGGATAGCCTCCCATTTTAAGATCTGTAACTCAATCATGTCTGCAAAATTCCTTTTGTCTCATAAGGTAACATAATCATATCTGCAGGATCTGAGAATTAGCATGTGGCCTTCCTTAGGAAGCCATTATTCTGCCTATCACTATAGTCAAATATTAAGAATGAGGAAGATGGTCAAGGTATCAGGAAACAAAAGTGTGTTAGTAGGCGGGAGGATGGCTCAATTCTAATGTATTCTAAACTATAGCAAGTCAGCCCTATGTACTGTGCCTTTTATCCCAGGTCCCCAAATGGTAAAGTTCAATGGTCTTCATGAGAAATGATTAGGTTTGAGCTCTACCAATGGTGGAGAGTGAAGCACTGCAGACAGCAGTGCCCATGATACCCTGAGATTATTGTTTGGATCCATAAGTACGGGTTGAATGGATGGATCGATGCATGAGATGTCAACCAGATAAACAAGGCTTGACAACAGTCTGGAGACAGAAGGCAGAAAAGGAAGAAAAAATAAAAAATTCAACAGCCAATGAAGCAGCTCGGAGAGGTACGAAGCTAGACACTGCAAAAAGTGTGGAAGTGGGAAGGATGGAATTTCTTCCTAACTGTGCTGTGAAAATGCCATTGTTTTTTAGAGTTTCATTAGTTTTACAAAGATGGAGGGCATACACTGGCAAATAAATATAAGGTAGAGAAATGTAAAAAAAAAAGTATATTAATCATATATTTAGAAAGGGATTATTGGCCAGATGTTTTGCAGGAAACCAAAAACTAGGCATAGGAAAACTAGACATAGAAAATGATTGGGGAACTTTTAATGAGGAGAGTCAGATAATTTTTAAATGTTTTTATCTGCAAAGAAGTCTAAATAGATAGAATCATGTTTTAATTACAAAACAGTCTTTTAGAAAGTGTGCACCTTAGATCTCTGCCATAGAGGGAGGCCGCCTCTGGGTCCATTGACTCAGTAAGATGTAGTGAAAACTGAAAACTATAATAAATCTCAACTCCAACGAGCAACATCCGATCAAATTTCTTTCTGGCTTTTGCACTATGGTGGCAATGGCTGTAATCCAGAACATAAACACAAACTCATATGGAAGCAACAAGCACATTAAAAAATAAATAAATAAATGTGTAGGTTGGTTATTCCCCAGTCCAAAGAACTTTTTGTCTAGGACTTTGTCTGTGACTTATTTATATTACCGAGTAACTCCACCCAGTGAACACGAAGCACAGATGAGCACGAAAGGCAACATTTACATAGTCTAATGATTCCCATATATGGATGATAGATGTGCACGCCAGTAAGTCTGGCAATTCATTTTTGGAAATTGGTTTAACGAGATGGTGACAAGAGAAGTGTGTGCACAGTCCCATGATAACCCAGACATCTATATTCTCATCTCTGGAAAATCAAGACACTCGTGCTCCATTGCCAATAGGCTTCAAACCAACACGTAAATAGCAGGCAAACTGCCACAGTTGAATTTGCTAAAAATAGTCCCATGGCATAAATAGAAACCAGAGCTTTAACCACAACTAATGCAAGGCGAACATTAATGGAAACGACACAAGTCTTAAACCTCTTACTTTTTGAAGTTTACTCTAGGGACTTGACAAACAATGATAAGCAAGGACCAGAAAGAATCGATTCAACCTGCCACTTGACTTATGGGTTCTTCCAGATCTCCATATTGACTAGCCTGCTCATGTAGGTTGAGTCTGGTTAAAACTTATGCTGAATTTTCCCACCACCCGATACATTCTTGTGTACTGCGTGTCTGTGTATGAGTATATTGCTTATCTAGTTTACCCAGATGGGGGATGAAACCAGATTTGGAATCCCCAGTGAGTCCTTGCCAATATCTGAAAGGATTTGTATAATTGATGTTCTTAGAATCACTAGTCAGGAAGAATGGATTCCACCTACAAAAAAGTTAACAAGACTATGCCAATATATAATGAAGAACCAGGAGGGTGTTTAACTGATGTTAACCACCAATCTGTCCATTAATAAAAATAGCTAGAGTTAGTTGTAGTCCACACACTCTTGGTTTTCTTCTGTTTCTGTTTCCAACTGCTGTGTCATGTTTAATCTAGGCACAGCCTGACATCATAAGGCTCTATCCCTTCATCTTGATGTCTTCTCTTACTCTTAGAGTACCATATCCTAACTCCCATTCTTCCTGTCCCCATCAGACTTTGTGTCCCTGTCATTTTTATTCATTCATTAATATTTTTCTATAAATATTTATTGAACATGACTTTGTATTCCAGGCACTATCATAGGTATTCAACATGCACTGAAAAAAAAACACAGGTGTTTGACCCTCAACTTTTCCTAACAGATCAAGTCCCGGTCTGATCTCTCCAGCTTTGCTACCTTGGTGGTGAATACTTCAGAACCTCTACCTGGAATTAATCAGTGGGCAAGCAGCTCAGCCAAAGTGACCTTGACCCTCCAGTCGGGGATAGAGGACAGCTGTATGTCAGAGCTGCTACCCTATTTTGGCACTTCAGGATCCCACCACACTGTTCTGTCTTTTCTTGATGTCAGGCCAGATACTATAATACAATGGTAGCCTCTCTGCCCATAATTGCTTAAAGGTCAATGACTAGACTAAAGTTGGAGGTCTCTATTTCTCTTACTTATTTTTTTTTACTTTGGTTATTTGTATTTCTTTGTATAAATCAAGGACATCAGAAAATGAATCACTTTAGTTCCACTCACTCCATTTCCATAAAAAAAATTAGGTACATTACCTGGGTGTGGTGGCACATGCCTGTAGTATAAGCCACCCGGTAGGCTGAAGTATAGGGATCTCTTGAGCCCAAGAGTTCAAAGTTACAGAGTGCTAGAATGGCATCACTGTACCCCAACCTGGGAGGCAGAGCAAAATCCTGAGCAAAATCCTGTCTCTTTAAAAAGAAGGGGGACAACTCCCTATTGAATTGTCTATATTAAGAATTTCTAACAAAACTGTACAGAATTCTCTGATATAAATGAGATGCTTTGACATAAGGACTCTTTACCTCCCAATTCCATTATGATCTAACATTAAGTTGATCTGCTTTTTACAGGCACGGGCATGTGGCATGTTGACCCTGAGTCTGAAGTGTATCTCCATCCACACAGGGCAGTATCTAAAATCACGCAGCTATCACCATACCTGTTAGAAAATTTTCCTCTGGGCTGGGTGCTGAAAGAAAGAAAAATGTTTGTGAAATTTAAAAAAAAAAAAAACAGAGAAAAGCTCTGTATAATTACATGGAAGTGCTCTGAAAAGAAGCCCCAAGTGCTATCTATATTTAAGCGGGAGTGGTGCTGTTGGTATTGGTGGTAGTCCTAGTGACAGAGGTACAGCACCTTCTCTGGCAGGGTCTCCCAATTTAGCATAGTAGTTCTGTGAGAGGTCCCTTGAGAACAGGCTGAGGGTGAGGTTGGTTTTGCAGTCAAATAACCTTAGAAAACACTGTACATAGTCTCTAATTTTTATAATTTGAAAAGGGACATTAGTCATTCAAGTCTTGGAATAGCCCAAAGATTAAAAAAAAATCTATTTAATTTCAATAATGTAGAGTTTCTGGAAATAGATGGATTTGAGATTTTTTTTCTACATAACACTTGTTAATATTCCAAGGTTCTAAAGTCCCATAGCATAGGGTATCATTATTATTCAGCGAGATCATAGAATTAAATGCTTATGTGAATCAAATATTCATTTTAATTGATCAGATCCTTCTTCTCATAAGACCACAAACTCTTGCCTGTACTAGCAGTATGGAAGGTGGGATTCTTAATTTACAAGTAAAACCACTGATACTGACATCCCCTTCAAAAATTAAGACCCAGATTTGTGACATAGAAAGGAAGTCCCAAATACCTTTCACTTGACATGTGCCTATAATACTTTTGCCATAAAGAGAAATATTCTGAGAAAAACATATTTGTGTATTGTAAAGATGCGTAGTCCTCATAATCTCAAAATGAAAATAAATCAACAAATGTTTATTAGCCCCATACTAGGGCCTTGAGCAATGCAGAGGTTCTGCTTTCAAGGAGTCCATGGTCTTCTTGACTACTCAATTTGAGAAATGGACATTCTACAAGGTAGAATAAGGACAAGATAACACAAATTAAAATAAAACAAAGTCTTTTGTTCAGATATAAACATGAGGCTATCTTCAGAAATGTGATCAGCTGTGAGAAGTACTCACCTGGCCCAGTCACAGGGGAGGAGGGAGGGAGAAGTGGGGGGAGGGGTGATTGGGAAGAAGCCCATGTGATCCTGCTTAGGTGGTGTTCTTTTGCCACCAGGACGGATGAGATGCTTGTACCCACCTGGTACTCTACGATCATAAATGCAGCACTGGAAGTCTGAGAAGAATGAAGGTTTCAGAAATGCTGAAACAGGCAGATGAGATAAAATTAAATTAAAGACTTAAGAGAATGAGGAGGTTATAATATAGAAGAAATGAGACTAAGACTAATAAAATGAAACCAAGACAGAATGATGGAGACACCTTCTGTAACACCAGTGGGACCAAAACTATGAGTTACAACTTATAGAATTTCATGGAATCTGACTCCTTTTTGGTAAAAGAATTTAAGTCTCACTTCTTAATAGGTCATTTCTCTTCCAAAGAAATGCATGTAAATGAGACTGGAAATAAAGACTGGGTCCTAACCTTGGAAAGGGGCCTTGAATGACAGAATTCAAATTCAGGATTTTCTATAAATGGTGCCATCAAAGGCTTCTGAATGAAGGCATGACATAATCGTTGCTGGGTTTAGGGTGATGACTCTGGAAGCCACATGCGAGGTGATTTAAGAACAGGACATGCCAGTCTAAGTTAGTCAGGGCCCCTGTTAGCTCTTTCATCTCAGACAATCATTTTTGCCTTTCAAGTAAGAGTTTTCAAATCATGAAAAAAATCTCAGGTTGTATAAGATATAAAGCTGACAGAATGACAGAAGCTGAATTTATTAAAACTAAACATGAGATAAATATTAATAAGAACATTAGAGACTAAGCCATGAGTAGAAGGAATGAAGGATAGAATATCAAGCAGAAATAAAGAATGATTCATCCAGGGAAGTCTAGGATCAAGAAAATTCATATATAACAGCTGGGGTCTAAGACAGCATATAGTAGGGGTGAATTCTGTTTCTCAGCTACCCTGGAAAACTTTTTCCTTTTTCACTCTTGAGTGAGAAGAAGATTCCTGGACTATATTGTTCTCTCTCTACTTCACTCCCCTATGAGAGAAGTCCAACAATGAAGTTTCTTAAGGAACAGAAGAAAGGTTGAACTGACTTTAGATGACTTTGGTAACAGGAAGGATGAAAGCTTGAAAAAGGTTCCAAGACCTTAATACAAGTCTAAAAGTTTGCAAACTAAAAAGAGTTACAGTAATTCAACCCACAGCAAAAAGAACCAAAATTTTCCTAATTAAACCAGTAAAGGGGTGTAGCACTGGGGAGGGGAGTAGATTATAGTGGAAAATCAAACCAATGTATTTGGACATCAAGTAAATCTTGCATAATAAGGAAAATTTTACATTTATATCAGTCAAAAGGACACTTACTTCTTGATTCAGAGGAATAGAGTAAAAAGCTGATGGCTGAGTCTGGAAGACTCCTACCAAGTCCTGAAACTGAGAAAGACAATGGCCACAGTTAAGAGCTAGTTAAGTGACAATGGTATACCTCACCTTTGGGGATTCTGTATCTAGAATACAGACAAGGTATTGCCACCAACACTGTACTAATGCATTATGGGCTCTTACTCCCATGCCTAAAATTGAGCACGTGTAGCATTGAATGTTGGATTGACTTCATGGGGATATAAAATAAGTAGAGCGCCCAGCATCTGGCACAGAGCAGGCATCTGAAAGGTGAAAAGAACTTTAGAGAGTGTCTGGTTCAGCCTCTTTATTTACAAATATGGACACTGAGTCCAAAAAGGATAAAACACCTGCCCCAAGTTTTCACGGGTAGTTAGTGGCAGAGCTGGGACTAATTCCAGATTTCCTGACTCTCCATCCAGTGGTCTTTACAAAGCCAGTGGGAGCTGTGAGGCAGTCATCTGTGGGATCACCCGCATCAGTCAGCTGTACCATCTGGGCCAACAGGAAAATAGTGACTCACAAAATCCAACAGTCCTTTGGAATGCATGAGAGGTATGCCCTTCTGTGCTGTAAAGCATTTTCAACTTTTGTAAATAAGACCCCATTTTAAATGCCCTAGGAGAGTTGGTAATTTTAAGTGCCTTATAGGCTTGGATCGTATTTGGTGATGCTTAGCACAGGCTTAGGTTGACTGATTGAAGGATTGTTTGATAGATTGACAGCAAATTTCTGTACACCCTATTTCAAGTTGTCAGATTTGCGTCAAGTAAACACACCTGTCTGTGATTTTTGCTTAGACCAAAAGCCACATTTGTCCACCTTTTAAAGTTCCTAGGAATGACAGGAAGAATCGGAGTTTGAAATTTGGCAGGACCACACATCCACATAATTGAAAGTTAGCTCTTTGAGAACATAGATGTGATTGTACAGCTTTTAAAGTCAGGTCTCATTTTCCAGTCCGGGAACCCAGAATCCCTGAAAACTCAAGCCTGTCATGTATCAGGCATATTATCTAGGGAAAACTTGAAAGCTATAGCAGGTAAAGAAGAGACTGGGCTTCTTGGACATGCAGTGTAGACACTACCTTTGGTGTGAACCCTATGAGTCATCCTAGCAATGCTCTGGGAGGGTCCTGCCTTCCTTCCTCCTTCTTACAACCACATAGGACACTGTGGGAAAACTGGGCTAGAACCACCACTATTTTTTTTTTCTTTTATACAGAATTTATTGTGTAGCTCTTTGACCTACCAGTCATTTGATTCAACTGAACTATTCAATATACGAAGAGAGGATATTCACTTGTTCTTCCAGGTCAAAAACATGATTCAAGCACCACAGTGAATATCTTTTTTTTTTTTTTTACTATAAAGGTTCCAATTCACATGTGCAGATAGATTTTAGCACAGATTTCCATTTATGACTACCTACATAATATTTTTACCTTTTGACTGCTGACTATTATTGATTCTTGAAACTTACATAGTTTCAATATTTTTATTATGATATTGTGGGGTACAGTTAAGGGTTAGGTATACAAATATGCTTCGTTCAGGCACCCTTGTTGATAAGAGGTGTCTCCCCATCCCCAGACAGATATTTACTACCATGAATCCCATCTCCCTTCCCCTCCCCCCCATAGTTTCCCACCACTGTCAGTCATTTTCTTATAGTATTACATTGGATAGAACCACCACTATTTATACCACCTCTCTCAGGCCTCCAAGTCTGCAGGACACAGACACCTTCATTTTCTCTATTTCTTAGCATGTCATTGGCCCAAACCATATGGGCAAGCATTTATCTGCAAAGCTACCATGAAGACCCTAGACTCAAGGAAAAATCAAATTTTGAAAATATGCCATTTCCACTATGTTTTCCTATGACTCAGAAGTCTTCAATGACTCTTCATTGGGTTCCTTGACTTCAACGACTCTTCATTGCCTACAAAATACAGGTCAGACTACCAAAGTGACACATGGCTTCCCACAAGCTGACCTCACCTATCCTTTTCTATTTCTAAGCCTCATTGTTCTACTCCATGGACCCTTCTCTTCAGTCATGCTGGCCAATTTGCCACCTGCTGAATATTCTGGTGCCTTCCCTAGTGGCACACATTTCGTCTCTTACCTGGAATACACTACTGTCCATCACCCCGTCTATCCAAATGCTACTGTCCATGGCTCAGCTCAAATGCCACCTCCTTCTCGAAGTCTCTTTACTATTCAGCTAATGGAATATGAGATTTTTCTTCCTCCATGAGAACAGATCTAAATTATTTTTCTCTTCTTTGAATATCCTACACTGTCTGGACACTGGCCTTAATAAATATTTGTTAATTAATTCATTCTAAATAACTTCCTCAAAAAATGATTATATGTGCCAAGCTCTTGAAAATAAGGTGATGATCTGTAGCTGTTATTATAGCCACACAATGGAAACTTCAGAGCATCTAGTGTGTTGTCATTGGATCCCTTTTTTTCCACAGAAGACCAAACTAGGTCATTTCAAACCTCAGTCACCTTCAGAGGCATTCTAGGAAGAGTGCTCTAAGAGTCAGCAAAGAGATCACCTTCCTGAATTCCTGACTTGTTGTCTATGTCTGCTACTGTATCCAATTAAGGCAAGTGTGAACTGGAGAAATGAACTAATCATTAGCACCATCCAAACAAAATGAGAGCAGTGCTTTTCTTATGTTGGCTGGATATTCAGCCAAAGGAGTGAAAGAGGAAAAATGAGAAGGAAAATACAGCCTACAGCCATCAATTGCCCTCCCTTCAAACGTGCTTTTCTGCCTTCCCTGATTCTGGTTTTCACAAACATGTGATGGAACCAGAATGTTTGGCAGGCAGTCACTAAGGATTGGAAAAGATGGTTTGCTGTAGTCTGATGGGATATTTACTAGCATGCTTTATCACCTGAACTCTTCTGAGTCCCATTTTGTTTTCCCAGAGCACGTTTCTTTGCTAGATTAAAAAGTTCTGGAAGTGGTACCCTGCCTGTAAAATTCTATCTTATTTCAGAGCTAGGTCTCATAATAGATAATGCAGTCCTGTTTCTAGGTCCAGTAACATGAGCTATTTATTTCATAGGCTTCACTTAATGAATCTGGCCAAATCCTCAAAAGATATGCTATTTGGGAAAAAGAAAGCTGAGTTATGGGGAGTGAGTGTAAAACCCAATAGCAAATGGGCAGAAAAGAGGATGTGAAAATTTTAGCTTTCCAAGCATTCATTAATTCTTTCATTCACTCATTAAACTGACAAATATTGACCATTCTCTATGTGTCAGTGCTCAATCATGTTATTTATTCAATTAGTCGGATTATACGTATTTATTGATCATTTATTTTCTGCTAGCTAGTAAGCCACCAGTTATAACTTTTTGTAGCAAAAAGTTAATGAATATAATTTGAATAGGAAACATAAAGATGAAAAATTATAAATATTAAAACAAATAATCAATATCACAAAACGTCATGAGTAAATTTGAATAACTGTTCTAATGTCAAACTTGTTTTCATGATTTAAAATATCTTAAAGTTTTTATTTCATATGTGATTGATCTTTCCTCATAACCCAGGTAATTTGTTGACTACCTGGTGTACCCAATTGAGAACGAGCTTAGTTACAAAGGAAGCAATTGAGGTTTTGAGCTCTTGAGGCAACAGATGGGAATATGTGCATAAAAATCTAAGTCCAGTGTAACATAAGTATTATTATTATCCAAATGGCAGTATAGGGTATTTTCTTAATAGATTCTTTTAAAATCCTTTTTTATAGTTATGGACCTTTTCTAGACCAATAGTCCTTAAGGAGAGGAGGGGATTTTGCCTCTCAGGGACATTTGGCTACATCTAGAGACGTTTTTTTTATTTTCACAGCTGGGGTGGTAGGGGTGCAGAGTGGGCAGCGCTACTGGCGTCTGGTGGGTGGAGGCCAGGGATGCTGCACAAGAGAGGTCTCCACAACAAATTATGCTCCCCAAAGTGTCAAGAGTACCGAGTTTGACAAACCCTGCTCTTAGTCACCATTTTTCCTTCTCTTGGAGTGCAGTATGACCCAAAGATACCAAGGCCAAGCCAGGTGTTCTGTATGGCAGCCTGGTACACTGAAGAGTGCTCGATGTTTGCAAGCTCACAACTGTGGCTGCCCCCTCTGGTTAGACTGGGCTAGTTGTTTCAACCCTTAGAGATTATTCTCTATAAAAAAATAATCTGCACAATATGGATCATAGCTGCCTCACAGTGTTGTGGTGAACACCAAATCAAGTATCCATATACCTATTCAGTAAGTCTCTTTCCTCCTTCCAACCAGCCCATGCATCTCCCTGCCTTCCTTTTCCCCTCTCAATGCTGTGTCTCCCACCCCCAAGTCCCAGGTTGTTTCTTTTAAAATGCTTTAATCCCTTTGGTGGCAAAAATCAGTCTCTGGTTGGGAAGTGAGTCTACCACTCAGCAGTGAAAGGAGCTTGTTTTTCTTTCTCTGAATGCATTTCTTAATAATTTCGGACTGATCCTTCAGCCACTTGTTGCTCAAACCCCCTCTTAATGTTTAAGACACACTGAGTGAGTTCTGTGGCACCAAGACGTGTTCCAATTGTTAGGAATGAGAGTGTTTTAAATACCGAAAATAACCGGAGGGCAGAGAGCCCTGAAATCCTATGTTACATAAGCAGATGTTGGAAGAGCAGCGAGGCTGGTGCTGAGGTTCCTTTCTCCAGGAGCCAATCTCCGCTGATCCTCCCAACCTTGCTGGATTTACCTTAATGCCGCAGAGGTCTCAGAGGGGCCCCTGAAGGCTGCACACCACAGGCAGCACAAATAAGCCTCGCCTGGAGTGAGGAGGGATGGGGCTGCCCGCAGAGGGACTGCCTGGCTCCTGGCTGCGTCTGTCCCCTCCGGCTCCCAGTCCTGGTTCACTGGGCACTTTTGCTGTGCCACTCGGATGCCCTTTGCTGGTGTAGGAACCTGTCAGTTCTCCTGAACAATTATTGAGCTTTGCAAACGCACATAGAATGCCTTTAGTGGTAACCTACAACTCCCCTCCCCCAAAAAAGTCATGCGAAAATGGAAAATAATCCGATTCCCTTTTCCTCCCAGATCGTGCCCCTCCTTTTCTCTCGGTCTTTTCTCTCTATCTCTCTTTGTCTCTCTCCTCTCTCCTCTCTCCATCTCTTCCTCCCTCTTCTCCCACTGTCTCTCTGTCCCTCCTCTCTCCTCTCTTCTCTCTCTCTCATCTCCCTTTTCTCCCCTGCATCCTTCTGTCTCCCTCCTTCTCCCTCTCTTTGTCTCTCTTTCTCTTCCCTCTCTTTCCTTCTCTCTCTCTCTCTCTCTCTCTCTCTCTCTCTCTCTCTCTCTCTCTCTCATGTTTTCTCCCACTTTTTCTCCCTCCCTCCTCATCTCTCCCTTTCTCTCTGTCTCTCTCTTTCCCTCTCCCCCTTCCACCTCGCGTCTCTGTCCCTGCTTTCGCCGTCTCCCTCCCTCCTGCTCTCGCTCTGGCTCCATGGCTTTCTCTTCTCTCTTCCTTTCGGCCACTGACTTTCTTCTCTCACTCTGTCTCCTTTTCTCTCTCCCTCCCCGTCTCTCTCTCTTCCTTTCTTTCTGTCTCCCTCCCTCCATCTTTCTCTCTCCCCTTTCCTCTCTCTCTCGACCCACCTCCTCCCTCCCTCCTTCTCTCTCTCTCTCTCCATCTCTCTCTCCCTCTCTCCTATTCATTTTCTCCCCAACCTTTACCCATCTGCGATCTAAATCCCTCTATTTATCCCCTCTCTTTTCTCCCCGCCGCCCTCCCTCTCCCTTTTCCTCTCCTCCCTCCGCTGTCCGCCCGCCCCCCCCTCCCCGTGCCACCCCTCCCTCCCGCGGGCTCCGCTCTGCCCTCTCCGCCCCTCCCCAGAGAAGCGTCCAGCTCCTCCCGAGGCTGCCGCCCGCTCCTTCCCTGCCCACCTACCATGAGGAGCAGCTCCTCCCACCTGCCCATAAAAGCCAAGTGCATGTTACCCGCGGCGGATCCGAGCCCTTCCCCGATCCTCTGCGTGGGAGCCCGCGAGCCTCTGGCCCTGGTCTTACGTGCGCAAGGTAAGCCCTCGCGTCTGCAGGCAGCCGGCCTTCCCGGGCTGGCCGCGGGGAACTGTCACGTCGGGCCCGCGGCGGGCTGCTGGGTTAGCGCAGATTCCTCTGGATGCCCGACAGCGGCTCCTTTAGCTAGCAACTGGTTTGAAAACAAACTTCTGTTTGAACGGTAAAATAAAAGCTCCTTCGGGGCAGACACAGCAGCATAAATGTTGTAAAAACCCTCTTCTCTTTTTAACTCACTTTTTCCCCTGTTGCTGGCTGTGGCGAGGTTAAAATGTATCTGTGGGCGGTGTTGTACTGACGTTTTTCATTGCATTTCACATATCAGTGGGGGCAAGGGAAACTTTGTCCCATTGTCCAAAATGTACTTTAAAAGAACACAATTAGCTTCCTAAAAATAGCACAGTCAAAAGGTCTGCTAACAATTTTGTGATGTTTTCCAAACCCCCGAGACAGCTTCTGTGAGTCCTTTTTTAAAATGTCTTTCCAGGTTTAAGCGCTTGGAAAAAATGATGTGAATGGGTGCACTTTGCACAGGGACAGCAATCAGGTATCTGGTAGATAGGAAAGAACAAACCCAAATTTACAAGCTGGGGCAGTGTCCTCTCACTAGGCTATCTTTTCACAACATCCTAAAATGAGAATTGTGTTGGAACTAAGAAAGTGTATAAAAGAACTTCATGAATTTCTATACACACACCTGACATAAAGCATTTCAATATGTTTCATAGTAAGAGAAAAATACAGGCCAGATTATACAATACTTCTGGGTACCCCAGATGGCTGTAAAGAAAGATCAGCTAGAAGGGCTTTGGAAGTTGTAATTCTGCTGGCCACTCTCTTTTCTCTCATTTAGTAAATTAAAAACTACCAAATTGGCACCAAATTCTCACAGCGATGCCAGTGTTTTAGCTACTCTCTTTAAAAAAAAATAGATCTCTTCTTATTTCTAAGGTATAATAACTGTTGTGCACCTGTGAAAGGAAAGACCTACTTTACAGCTACTTCTGAAAAAGCAGACACTTGGTCCATGAAGTTTGCCATTAAAATCTGTGGGCTGTGTGGGATGAACTCTCTCATGTGGGAGAAAAATCCCTCTTCAAATGTTTCCTCTGAGAAATTGCACAAGATCACTTAGAGAAGGCAAACCAAAGCTGCCAGTCAGGAAACTAAACCACTCTTTCAGTTGGTAAAGGAAGAGGAGAAATGTTTCATTTTTATTTTTATTTTTTAGTTTGTTTATATTGTTTCATGTGAAAAGAAAAAAAAACTAATTGAAGTTGTAAAAGTCTCCCCTATTAAAGAAGATTTTAACTTAGATCTTTCAATCATTTCTTCTTATCTTTTGCATATCAAGAGAAATAAAAAATATATTTAAAAGCTCTGTGTGGAATGGAGAGAGTTCAATGCTATTATTCAAATGCAAGAGTTATATGTAAAGTTTTCTGTCATGTTAAATTTCTCTTCATTGGAAAAAATTATTGCAAGGAGTGTGGTTTCCTTTAAGTAATGATATAAAATTACTATTGGCCAAAATAATATGTGACCTGAGCATATTAAAACACCTTTTATCTCACGCCATGGGGCAGACTGCTTGCTGCATATCTGATGGAAGTGGGTAATCAACCATGACAAGAGCACTGGTGTGGGACAAGGCCAAACCAAGTGTGTGGCACATCCAAGCTAATTCCTCTTTTATGGTAGTGCCTGACTCACACCCATCCTTGCAACGACGAAAAAATACTGCTTCATTCACCAGATCCCCTTGAGGGAAATTATCTTTTCTGGGGGGAAAAATACTCCCAGTTGAAATGAGCTCCTGTTATTCTTCTAAGTTTGGGGGTGGAGAGTGTTCTCGAAGGATTTGCTTCTGCTTTTCCTGGCAATTAATCCACTGACCAGCTATGAACCGTTTAACAGTAACTGCCTTCCCAATGGGCATCAAGTTCAACCCCCTAAATAACCCAGTGAGATCATCATACATTGCTCAAGATCTAACTCCCCCAGAGGCTGCCAAAGTGATTCTTTCTCTATAGGGCATATATCAGGCAAGATGACACTGCCCTTCTTAAGTTTTCAGAACAATGGGTGTTGAGGTTTTGGATCATGACCCCAATATCTCTCCTTCTGCACAGGGCACAAATCCTCTCTTTTTGCCATTGCATTGCCAGACCTAGATCAGGTTCATGCATATACCAATGAGACACCATTGTGGCAGGTTTTCAGGGCCTCCTTAAAGTTTCTCAAAAAAGATTGGATGAGAGGCTTTCCCTTTTACTAGAGACACGAGAAGAGTCCTTGGCTGATTTTGAAGGCCTGCTTGACGTAGGGAAATACACATTTTAGATTTTCTGCTATTGTCAACAATTACAAAATGGTATCCTTTCCATGATCAGAAAGCATATATCCATTTGTGAAAGAAAATCCAAGGAGAGGAGGATGAGGATGAATAGGGAATTGAGGGGGAAGCTGGGGGGGGCAGGAATCATAGAGGTGCCCTAGGAGAAGGATGTTACAAAACCAATTTCTCACTACCCCCATTTATATAGATTATAAAGGTTTCAAGAAGAGCAAAAATTCATGTCTGCTCTTGCCTTTTGCTTGTTATTTTTAATCAATGAAATTAGTTCCACTAATAAGATTAATCTCTACCATGCCCTCCTCAGTCTTCCTTCACTAACAAGAGAGAAAAAGCTTAGTTCTAAAGATCAGAATGATTTTAGGTTTACCCCACATTGAAACCCACAAGAATGTGCCAGTTACAATTTTAAAAGCTTTATTATGGGTATAAAAACCTCAAAACATAGTTTTAACTAATGGGTGTGTCACATCAACAAAATCAACCCTAACTCTCCCTGGGCGTATAATGTTGACTGATTATTTGCAAGTTGGAAGTTAGAAGCAGCCAATTAGTCTCTCTTATCCATGGTTATGCACATTGGTATGGAAACTTGAAGAGTGATTGAGACACAACCGTTATTTCTCCAAGTCTGGTCCTCCACATGACCCTCCAAGAGCCAGGTCTGTCTTTCTGCCTCGATTTCCTTCTCTTCAGTCAGGCCCCCATAAACATACACGTGCATAAGTTAAAGAAGGTACAAATCTCGAGAGGTGGGTTCAGTCTTATAAAAGTACGCTGTTCTAACTATTGCATAGAAGGAAAAACCAAAAGGAGAAGATTAAGGGGAGAATGAATGCCCTTTGGAATTTAGAGAATCTCTTTAATATTGTGTGCACACTCATAAGTGGACCTTGAACAACTATCTTAATACTGTAAGAAAAGGATTGACAGTAGCGGGAAACTGCAGGGGGGTGGAGGGGTGGGGAGGTGGGATTGACAGTAATGGGAATCTGCCAGGGGGGAAGGGGGACACACCTCATCAACAAGAATAACTGCATAATGAATATTTGTATACCTAACCCTGAATTGTACCCCACAATTTTAAAATAAAAAATTTAAAAGTAGAAAAAAAAATTATTGTGTGCAAAGGATCTCTCGATACCTAAAGCACCAAGGAATACAATTTAAAAAAAGAAAAGGAAAAAAAAAAAAACCTGCTCACAATTTGTTACAAAACGCTAATAAAATACTAAAAAAGATCTTCCAGTGACCTGACAGTCAATAACAGTACTTTACACCCCACCGTACTAAGTTAGAGTTCAGCTGGACGTCTCCCTGCTAAAGAGACAAGGAGTGAAAAGTGGGAGAGACCACATTACAGCACCAACAGAGAGAAGCCGCCCATCAGAGATCCTTCCATCAAATCATTAACTATGTTTACGGTTTGAGGAAGGAGGTTCTTTACAGCCTTTCCTCCAGTAAATTTGGAGGAGAGGGGGTTAAAGAGAGTCACAGGAGGTCAGAATGTCTATAATCTGAGGTCCTGTGTACACAAATCCACAAAGCCATGGAAATTGCACCTGTTCAAAATAAGGTGACTAGAACAAACAAAAATAAGGTTCCCTAAAATTGATAATTGATCATAGAGTAATCAACTAAAATAAAAATAATGAATTCTGACTTCTCAGTGTAAGGGAAGGGCAGAGCAACAACTCTAGCTGGTTGTGTAAAATATGAAAACGCACTTGAGGATTCACCTTCGGGGCCCTCTTTTTATTTTGGGCTGACTTCCATTGTCCTTCCTGGAAAACAAAAACTGGCCCTTCTCTCCCCTGCACAACCTTTTGGGGTTTGCGGATGCAGGCCTAGTCTCTCGATGTCATCTCCTTTGTTCTTTCACTGGAAGAAACCTCTTTTCAATTCTCATAGATCCAGTTTCCGGAATACCACCCATACTTGTGGCTTTTCTCATGACCAAAAATGTCTTCCTACTTCTCTTAAATGAAATATAAATTTTCACTCTATCGAATTAAAAAGTTTCACATTTCTCTAAACCTTAATTTACATACCTAGACAAAGATCATTTAAAATTGCTACTTGCCTCCAATAGAATCTCTGAGATAAGGTTTCAAAGCCCTTTTATTTATCTAGTTCCTCTTCTAATTTATTAGGATTTTTTTTTTTAAATCTTATTTAGAAGACCACAAAATACTTATAAATGCTGGAAGAGACTTTGGAACTAATTTTAACTATACATTAATTTTACAGGTGAGAAGGATTAATGTTTTTCCCAAGGCCACCCAAATGGGCATAATAAAACCAAGGCAGGCATTCATGTAGCCCAACTTTCAAGCACAATCACTGTGGTTGATCTTAAATAACTACAATGCATCTCCCATAAAATATGAATCTAAGGTCTCCAACAAAACTGAGTATCCTGTAGGAACTTAACATACAGCGTTCTCAGAAGCCACCACTTGGCAGAGGTTTGGACTGCAGCTATACCTCTACTGCCAAATGTCTACGACACATTGATACAAACCCTTGTGAAGAGTGAAGTCACTGATCATCACCATCACAGGGATCTTATATGTTTTTCTCCATTCTAGAATCTGGTACAGAGTAGCTGTTTGGTAAATCTGTGTTGAGTAGGTGGATGATGAGAAGGGGGGGAATAAAGCTAAGTACAAAATATCCATTTTTCTAAACTCCTTCCATGCAAGCTTCTATAAGGAATCTGTAGGGATGTATAGTGACTCAAATCTCAAATGTACCAAGTTTAAGAATCTCCTTTGTTTTAAGGAAGTATGAGACAATTCCCTTAGTAATGACAACGCCATTTCCTTGCCAGCAGTGTTTTTACTAATCCTTACCACCTTTACCTGAGTTCTAGAGATGATGTTATTTTTTACAGCAGGCTTAAGATCTACTTCCAATATTATGTGACACAATAAATGTATTAATACAGCATCACCCAACAGACAATGTGTTGCCAATTTAACCACCTTGTATCTTTCCAGGTCTCTAATGAGAGAAAGGGAAAAATGCACATAATGGACAATCAGGGAGAACATTCTGAGACACACTGGTTAGACGTGCAGGCATGAGATGTGTTGTGACAGAGGGGAGGGATGATCAGAGGACCAAGAGTGTAGATCAAGACAGTGCAGCTAAGAGAGTTAATTTCCCTGAAACCAAAAACAGAGAATCTCCAAAGAGTTTTCTAGGTGCTAAAAGAGCTTTCCATAGGATTGTATGGAGCTTCTCAAATGTTTGGGAGATGAATTCCTGTTTGAGTCGTTCTTCTTTAAGTACAGCACCAATTGAGGACAGGATCACACACACAGGTGAAAGTTTAAAGCATGATGACGTCTATTAAAACTCTTCTTACCCCTTGACTAGACTTCAACTGGGGAAAGAGCCTCATTTAACCCCCTTTTAGACTTGACTCTGACCCAGGATAATAACTCCATGTCTATCAAGTCATTAAAGTGTTCTCTGCTAAAATAACAACGCAATTATTGGTAATACATAAGTTATTCCTCTTTAGAAAGTGATGAAGATAGAAGAGAATATTCTTGTATCGTTTCTGGAAATAATTTACCCCGAATAAGTGGACAGATGTTACCCCAGACACTTCTTCACTTTCCTCTAAAGCACGCCTGACAATTGTTTGCATATCTTTGAAACAGTAATTGTGTTCCTAGAATTGATTTATTATATGTTAAAATTAACTTAGTCTATGACTAAGTATCATTGTGAAAACATTCTTTTAAGTGAGCCTTTCTTGAAGACTGCCTCTCTTAAGCTTTCCATTGATGTGTTTACATCATAGGCTATTTAAGCATTGGATCATTTGATGTGCTGAGACTAAAGACAATTAATCACTTCATGTGCTACTTTTCCAACTATAACTGAGTAGCCCTGGGTGTGGGTGTCAGCTGTCAGCTTCTCCAGGAAATAACATCTATCCAGCCTGTTGGAGAGCGTCTCCAGACCCCTCTGTTAGCTAGATAAACCAGCTGCTTTTCTGGAAGTTTGGGCCAATGGCCTAAATCAGCGGTCCCCAACCTTTTTGGCATCACGGACTGGTTTGTGGAAGAAGATTTTTCCACGGGGAGGGAGAGGGACGTCAGACATTAGATTCTCGTAAGGAGCATGCAACCTACATCCCTCGCATGCGTCGTTCACATTAGGGTTCTCCCTCCTATCAAAATCTAATGTCACCGCTTCTCTGCAGAAAGCGGGGATCCATCCCACTGCTACTCACCTCCTGCTGTGCTTGTCCCCCGCCTGGGGGTTGGGGACCCCTGGTCTACATCTTTGAAGTTTCATGTTCTAAGGCAGGTATGGCTAGTTCACGCAGAACTTTCACTACCTGGCAGCAGAAGGGTTAAGCCACAGCGGCCTTCAGTGCAACAGGCTGACCTCGAATCTTAACAGCCGCTGAAGAGCATTATGATGGGGTAGCGACACATTTTTCACCAGCATCCCATTTAAAATGTTCTTCCAACTATTATAGCATGCTATATGCACTCTAACGATAAACCTAAACTTAGTTCATAAATTCAAAGTGATGACTGAATATTATTCTACTTCCTTAAAGATATCTACTTAGGCCCACGGGTTCGAGACTCGCCTGGGCAACTTGGTGAGACCTCATCTCTACAATAAATCAAAAATTAGCCGGGCGTGGTAGCACCTGTAGTTCCAGCGACTTGGAAGGCAGAGGCGGAAGTATCACCGGAGCCCAGCCACTGCACTCCAGTCTGGGCGACAGAGTGAGACTCCAACTCAAAAAAAAAAAAAAGATATCTACTTAGCAGATGCCTGGTCTTAAAGTCCAGGAGCCATGGCTTTCACCAATGGTGTCAATCCAAACAAGTGGTCTCTGGTTAAAGGCGGACGTAAGATAAGGCCAAGAAGTACATGAAGAAAGGCACTAGGTGGAGCTAAGAATTTGTGAGTTGGGTAGCCAAGATTGTTGAGGTTGGAAGAATGAAGGAAGAAAGCGATCTGCAACAAAAATATGCTGCTAGTTCCACAATTCATCGTTTAACTGCGTGTCTAGTTCCTTCCCCGGGCCCCAGTTTATTCCAATCCACTGTGGCCCACATAAATAGAGAGGAAGGTCGTTCACCAGTAGAGGGAGCCAGGGGGCTGAATATCTCAATAGAAACTGATTTGTTCCGGAGGGAACAAATTTAGATTTGCATTTTTTTTCTGATCAAAGGCAGAGTAAAGTGTTCCTTGCAACCAGTGGCTAAAATGCACCATAGTAGTACATCACATTGTTAGTTTTCTTTTTAAGCAATCCTAATTTAAGCCTCTAAGAATAAATCACCTGCATTTTAGCAGTGCCAAAAATGTCCGGGCTTGTAGAAATTTATTTGAAAGAAAACCAAAGCAATCTTAGAAAATGTTCTTTCCGAGGCCACCATCAGCCAAGACTGAATCTAAATGCTCAATTCAGTAATAAACAAGCCCTGGCAGCCAGGGGTCAGCGAAAGACAAGGGCAAAAACCGAGGAAGATCTGTCATGACTAGACCAGCCTTGTCAGCAGGCTAAGGGGATGGGTACTGGGAGAGAGAGAAGCCAAATAGGCTTCTGCAACCCAGATGGCCCAGAACATGCTCCCCTGGATCTGGGTCTCTCCCAGGAGCATCCAGGGTCTTGTCTAGACCGAAGTGAATACCTTTCCGTTGAACGTTTCCATTGCACAGCTGTGTGAGGATAGCTTGTTGAGACTTGAGACGTTTGCATCATTCGGAGCTCTTTGGGGGATAGAGATCAATTAGGACCATCTTTAAAAAAATATATCCTTGGCACACCAGAGAAGAACTGCTTGCTTTGTAACAAATATGACATTCACAGCAAAACAGAGCAATCCTCTCTCTAAGCTATTTCTGATGGCAACAGAGATGAGGCTGTGGAGTTGGTGTGCATGTGACTCAGGAACTCACCAGAAAATCTCTAGTATTTTAATCTCAAAAACACCTTGACTGTCTCTGGGGCAAGGGGCAAGCCACAGAGCATCTCTGTGTCTTAATTTATTCATCTAAAAAGGAAGAACAAGTCTTAAATAACCACGTTCTTTGCCATTTAGAGACACAGGGGATCTTGCCAAGTATTTTACAGAATGATACTACTTAGGCATGCATTGTTATGGTTATTTATTTAGTATGGTGAGTGGATTATATTTCATAGTATTTATACAGAACCAGTCCAAATGGAATAACATTTCAAATAGGCATATAAACTTCTAGGATGTAACAGGAGCATTCTTGTTTCTTTGAACATAAAGGTCAGTTTTACATGTCTCAAAAGGTCAGACAAGGTCAAGGGTATGTGGAAAGGTAAAAGTAATAATAATGATAATTAAATTATGGCTAAAAGAAGCTTTAAAAGTCTATATGCTTACTAATCTATATTTTGACATCAAAGGAGAGTGTCTCACACACATAAAACGGTTTGTGATCTTAAATGTCTATTTTGACTTCAGAAAGATACATTTTTAATGACTATCGTATAAAACATCTGCTTCCCCCTTCTTCAACATTTTCCAAAGAGCATTTCAAAACACTACTACCTGGGATTAATAGGTGTTTATGTAGAAAAGATTCTGTGGTCAAATAAGTTTTAGAAACACTCAACGAAACAATATTAAACAATTTCATTCACTGGAAGACTTCACAAAGTCCTTAATATATTATTTATACTTTCATTCTGCAAAGATGTTACAGTAAGGTGTTTCCTAAACTTATTTGTTGACCAGTCTCCACTACCTGAAAGCATCTTTTGGGATTGGTGTTCTGTGGAACAGCTTGGGAATCATTTCCTACATCATTATTTCAAGATTTTCAATGTTGCTAGTTAATATGTAGTGCACACGGAATGCCATGTAAGATATGAGCCGCCAAACCATAAATAAAACACTCCAGTATGATCAATTTCTAAACCCAAGTGAAAAAGGAACAAAAGAAGCAGATAACATGCCTTTGTTCTATGGCTTAGTTCTTTATAATAATAGTAGCAGGAATGCCAGAATTATTATTTCTCTCCCTTCTCTCCCCCCCAACCCTCTCCTTCAACCTCCATTTCTATCAAAAAAAAAATCTTTGGAACATTGGACAGATTGAAATTGTCTCTGGATGTCAACTCTCTGGATATTGTGTCATAAACAGAAAAGTGGCCAACAATGAGCAATAAGTTCAATAAACAAGGAGTCTGGATAATTCTGTGAACTAGCTCATCAGTGTCTCAACTGATAATGCTCTGTCTGTCATTAATTAACCAAGATCACTGGCCAAATATCTTCTTTGAGCATTTGCTTTCTCACCATCCTAATGTCTGCAATAGGAACATGCTTACTGATATTCTGGTATAATGTACAATATCAGAGTATTTAGTGACACTTGGACTATCCACCCCTACCCTACAATTTGCTATTTCTCGTAGGGCTTTACTCTGGGCATTCTCTTTCCATTCACAAAGTTACCACCTGGAGGTCAGTATCCCAAAAGTGGCAGAGTTGAGCACCTTCTCCTTTAAGAAAATAAGTAACTCATAGTCATCTAAGAGAGAAAGGAGAAACCCAAACACATCATTGTAGTTGTAATGATAGATACTACTCATTGAGTGTCTAACAGCACCTGACATTATACTAGTCCCTTTATCTATATTCCTCATCTCAACCTTCCAAGGAGTGTATTAGCATTCCCAATTTATCCATGGGGAAAACTGAACCTCCACTCAGTCAAGCAACTTGCATAGAGCCACACACAGAGCCAGGATTTCCATCCAAGTCGTACTCCAAAGTCCATCATCTTCCTGATCCTCCCTGCTTCCTCTCATGATGCCTTGTCCCATCACAAAAGGAAAAAAAAATTTAAAAATAAGTTCCCTATGACAATACCTATGACTCATAAAGAAAATGAGAGAATTCCAGTGGCCCTGTTCCTAGACACTGCTGACTGGCTCTGTTTCTTGTTTAATACAGAGATCTTAATTTCTTCTTCTTTTCTGTATATTTTTTTCTTAAAAGCATGCTGTTGTTTCACAGCCAAAAAAGTAAAAGCTGCATAATTAGAAGAGCAAAAAATAAGCTATCATTTCTCCCTGGGGTAATTTTTAAGGCTAAGATTTGTCCATAAACTCCCCGCAAGTGATCACAAGCTAATTAGCACTAATCTGGTAAAGAGAGTGACTGTCTGGCTGATCATTCCAAAGGCAGTAGAAATTCCCATGATTACATGAGACACTGACTAGAGCAAAGGCACTTTGGCGTGTCAAGCAAACTTGAGTCTGGCTCCCAGATCCTTCTCTTCGGCACTTACCTTTACTATAATTCATAGCCAGGTAGTAAGAGACAACTTAAATTCTTTCCCCCAGGCCATGTGAGTCACCTAGGCAAATGTCCCTGCTGTCTACACCTGCTGCTTAGCCTGCAGTGAAGGTGCACATAGAAATAAGCACACCTTGCGCTTTCCTCTGTGCTGTGCCAAAGACAAAAAAGGAAACGAATTCAGCTGCTTCCTCGTGGTCAGATTCTGCTATACTTTTGTGCTTTGGGGCTTGATCTTCCCTCTCTGCTTGCAGTGTTTCCCCACTTAATCTACTGGATTAATTGCTACGACCCCACCCCCCAAAGATTGGGTATCTTTTCCTCTGTGAGGACACACCTGCAGCCAGGCGTCCCTCCCTGTGCCCCTTCTCCAGCCTTCCTAGTAGTCTGTGCACAGCATGGCATGCCTGTCTCCTCTCTGTAGTGGCATTGACTTGATTTATGTGTCTACCTCCATACAAAGCGTTGAGCTACTTGCAGGAGGATTCGTGGCTTGTTTATCTCATCACTCACAATGCTTGGAACATAACAGGAGTTTAACAAATAGGGACAGAAGAAAAGCCCTGGTGTGGTGGCTCATGCCTGTAATCCCAGCACTTTGGAAGGCCGAGCTGAGAGGATCTTGAGCCCAGGATTCAAGACCAGCCTGAGTAACATAAAAAGACCTTGTCTTTAAAAAAAGAAATAGCTGGGTGAGGTGGAAGAATCACCTGAGCCCAGCAGGTCAAGGTTGTGGTGACTGTGAGTGTGCCACTGCACTCCAGCCTGGGCAACAGAGTGAGACTCTGACTCAAAAAAAAAGGGGGGGGGAGGCGGGGGAGGGAGAGAGGGAGGGAATAAGAATAGAGAAATAAACTGGGTAATGGTGCATGAAAAGACTCTAAATGTGTTTCTCCATCTCTGTAGCTTGTTCTAAGAAGATAAAATTTGACCTAAGTTCATGCTTGAAGTCTTGACATAATCAGGGTTTTTTCAGACACGGTGGAAACTCCTCATTCTGAAAAGTTTCTTGATTAAAACAAACATCTTAGAAAGAAGAAATTGTTCTGAATAAAATTTATAATACACTGAGATTTCTCTAGGGCTTCATGAAAAGATCGGCAACTGATCAGTCTTCCCTGTGGTTTTCCCTAACAAAGCTTCCATATCTCCCCTTCTTCCCCATCCCATAGCAAAAATGTGCTCAGTGTCTCTTTCTTTTTCTTTCTTTCTTTCTTTTTTCTTTCTTTCTCTCTCTCTCTCTCTCTCTCTCTCTCTCTCTCTCTCTCTCTCTCTCTCTTTTCTCTCCCCCTCTCTCCCTTGCTCCCTTGCTTCCTCTCTCCCTCTCCTCTCTCTCTCTCCCCTCTGTCTCTCTCTCCTATCTCTCTCTCATCTCTCTCACATTCTCTCTCTCACTCTCTCTTTCCTCTCTTCCCTCTGTCTCTCTCTGTCTCCCTCTCTCCTGCTATCCCTCCCCACCCCACCCCACACCCCCCACACGCACACTGCTACTAGGCTTTGACTCAACTCTGGATCTTCTATATACCAAATTACCAATACACAAAGACATAGTATTTGCCAGGTGGTCATTGTTCCCAAAATCAGTACCCTACTCAAAAATATTCGTATGACATCATAAAACATAAAATCCTTAACTTGACAGTCAAGTCCCTCAACCTATCTCACCCTGCCCCTTCTTTTCTTCTTCATCTCCCCCAAGTCTATAACAGGAAGTTGACCTAATGGGCTATTTTTGAAAAATTATTTATTATAAAGATGTGGTGTACAATTCAGGGTTAGGTATATAAACATTGATCATGCAGGTACCCTTGTTGATGAGGTATGCCCCTCCCTCCCCCAGCGGTTTCCCTCAACTGCCAATCCCACCTCCACCCACCTCCACTCCCCTGACAGTTTTCCACTACAGCCAATCGCTTTCTTATTGCCCTAATGGGCTATTATTCCCCTAAACATTTATTTTTCTTTTCTCTTCTGAAAATGCTACTTCTCTTCTTTTTACCTGTTCAATTTAACCATAATTTCGAAGCCCTATTAAAGTCTTCCTCAGAATTGCAACCTGCACTGATCCTTCCCTATTCTCAACTGGCTAGCAGTTACTATAAATGTCAGTAACATGTTACCTCCTATACACCATACTGAATAAGTCAGTACTGCCCAATAGAACTTTCTGCAATCGTGGAAATCTTTCACACCTGAGCAGTCTAATATGATAGCCATCAGCCCCATGGCTAGTATGCCCTTTGTGGCTCGTACAACTGAGGTACTGAACTTGTTAAATTTTATTTTAATATCTTTAAACTTAAAACTAAATAGCCACATGTGGCTAGTGGCTACTGTATTGACAACACAGATTATTCAACTTTTTATGCACTATGGCTTGTGTTCCTTGGGGGAGAATATAACTACCAAAAATTGAAGAACAAATGCTTTCTTTGGTTACTTAGTGAATGTCATAACTGGGACAGTGTTCATTAGATGTTGTGTTTAAAGCTTTGCTTGACTACTGGGTCTGCCTCTAACTGTTATATTAACTTAAAGGAGCCTTCTCTTCTATGCCAATAATCTTAATAATGTGTACAAATGGCATTTGCCTTATTTTTTTCTTTATTTTAATGGCTTAAAATTCCTCAGAATGGCACCACATCGCTACCTGGATTCTTTATCACTATACAAACAAAATGACTTGAGGAATGATTTGAACTGAATAATATGGAAGACAGAGTTCCATTATTCATTACTGTCTCATTTCTTTTCCCTTGGGGGAGGGCGAGAACATGGCTTCAATACCTGCTGAGAAACAGAATTGCTTCCATCTTCAATATGACTGCTTCTACAGAGAAAATATCCCTGGGTATTTGAAACAAGTTCAGCCCACAGATTTGTGCTTTTCTTTTTCCCTGAAACTTCACCACCTTCTGAAGGCAAGTAATTCTTTATCACAGATTATCCCGGAGCATTCTTGTCTCTATGTTTATGTTCTGCAGTAAGCAACCTGAAGCATTGTGGAAGAGGCTGAGCCCTCCGCCAGCAGGTCAGGGGAGGTAGCATGTCTTTGGAATTTGACAGCGCTGTGCTCCTGGCACTTGCTGGCTCACTGAAGGCCCTTCAGGAATCATCATGCCAACAGGCCAACCACACAATAAAATTGTGTGCCTGGCAAAGCCAAGAGCAAAGTGATCAAACAATCTGGCTGCAGATTCAATTCTCACGTATTAGTAAGCCTTCAGAAAATAAGCAGAGTGGATTCCCAACAGCAATAGTTTAGAGATGTTTAATGATTTCAGAGCTCAGTCACCCTACATGCCTTCCATCTGACTCAGCAAAGAGCAGGACAAGGACAGAAGAGCCACACTCGAGAAGCCAGGGCAATCAGCTGTATCTTTTCCACTCACAGCTAAGTTTATTTGGAGAGACTGGAAAAAACCCTCAATGAAAGCTTTTTTTCTAAGATAATAAAATAAAAGAATTTATCCTGCCATCAGGAGCCAGACAACATCAAGGAATAATTATGGGTGTATATTTTCCCCTGCCTCGTAAAATGTTTACAAATTGTAGCATAAGCAAGCGCTAGAGTCAATGGTAAAGATAGCAGTAACATTTCACTTGTAAATTTTTTATATTTAGCCATAAAAGAATCACCATGTGTTTAAATCACATTTGAATACATATAAATAAAATTCTCATCTGCAGACATGAGCCAGTGGCTAAAAAAGAATCCATGACTCCAAGTACACTGGAGATGTGCAGTGTCTTGTATTTATGAAGTAGAATTCATTGTCGCCACATCAGCAAAAGAGTGCTAGTAAGAATCTCAATTTGGGAACTTTTAAAGATAAAGATAATCTGTAAATATTGATGGTAATAATAATTAACCTTTGTAGAGAAACTTGTAGTTTATTATTGCATTTATTTTATGTGTATTTCTTTACTTGAATTCGGTAAGAGGATTTTATCTACAATTTACACATGAGGCGGTAGAGGCTTAGAGAGAGTAAAACAATTGCTTGACATAATTAAATAGATAGTGTTGGGAATGGAATTTCAACCTGGACCCTCCTATCCTGGTCCTCTTCTTTCTACTAGTCTAGACTGAGGCTTAACAGAATCACATCCAGAAATGATTCAGAGCTTCCTGGTAGCACAAAAGAGAAACCGCAGCAAAGGAAAGCAGAACGACCCGCAAGCAAATTCAGTGATTGAAAATGTCCATTCAAGAAGAATGGAAGCCAGGCTCGGTGGCTCAGCCTGTAATCCCGCGCATTTGGGAGGCTGAGGTGAGTGGATTGCCTGAGCCCGCGGGTTCGAGACCCGCCTGGGCAGCGAGACCTCATCTCTACAATAAATCCAAAATCAACTGGGCGTGGTAGCACATGCCCGTAATTCCGGCTACTCGGAAGGTTGAGGTGGAAGGATCGCCGGAGCCCAGCAGGTCGAGGCTGCGCTGGCCGGCAGCGGCCACTGCACTTCAGTCTGGGCGACAGAGTGAGACTCCAACTCAAAAAAAAAAGAAGAAGAAGAAGAAGAATGGAACCCAAAGGAATAATTTTGTAGATTGTTTTCTGTATAGCTAATTATTTAAAGGTTACCCAATCTATTTTAAACCAGTGAATTTTTTATTGATATTTTAAAATTCTTCTTTTATTTGGGACCCAGATTCATGTCATTTATGGGGGAAAAAATGAAATACCTTAAATTATCTATGGGAGCTGCTATGCTTCATGAATAAAAATCACTGAATTTAGCACAAGAAGTCCTAAGATCAAGTCCCACGTCTACCACCTAACAATGCAGCCACCCTGGGCAAGACAGTGAATCTTGCCAAGTCTTTGTTTCCTCTGCTCTAAAAGAAGTCTACCATTCAGGATCTTGTGAAAGTTAAATAAGATAACATCGGAGAAAGTGTCTGGTACTCAGAAGGTGCTCAGTGAGAACTATTTAATGCTAACGAAACCAATGACGGAATGCTTAAGAGCCAGCACAGTGAACATTTATGTGAGTAGGAGCTTCAGGTGTTGCCTTCTACATGCAGCAAATAAGGATACTAAGGTTTTCCTTGCCTTATAGTTCATTTAATAAACTCTAGACTACTCCAGGGTGCTGCTATGAGCTGATCACAGTGGTGGTGTGAACTATTTAGGAGCTGACATGTGTTTCTGGTCTTTTTGTTGGTTTGGTTTGGTTTGGTTTGGTTTAGAAAGGGAGTGGGTTTGTTGTTGGTGGTGGTGGTGATGTTCTTTGCACTAAACGGTGCTACTTCAATCCCCCCATAAGTTCCCCAAAAAAGAAAATTTCCATGGTCTCATAATGACTTTCCAGTTCATGGATACTTCTCTCCCTTCACCACGTCAATGTGTATAGATAGCACCCATATATAAGTACTGTATTAAAATTGTAATACTTAACATATTCCAATAACACAAGATGAATATGTCACATTTGACTTCTGCAGTTACACATTGCTACCATAATTCAATTCAACTTCAAAAAGTAATACATTGATAACATCTCTTAAAATGCATATACATTTTTTGGCACTCCCAGTATATATATGTAGTTACAGTGTCATCAGGAATAAAGACCACTGTTCTGAGTATCTTTCTAAGGTCTTAGCTCATCACTCAGTCTTCTAGAGTTTCGTGCTACTGTCCTCTACAGCACTATCGAGGCTGCTGGCATCCCAAATGCATCTCAGCCCCTGCATTTTGATGTAACAAGATAACTTCTTAAGCCATATGCATACTTCCTATAGATTTAATGTCAGCACATCAGGATCCTACCTTACGTGGATTCCATCTTTCTGTCCCAACCTTTTTACTCTTATGCCTTAATCATCAAGAAATCTTTCAAGCCTAAGAAAATGACTTTAAGTCCAATGTTAGAATAAGGAAAATTGCAAACTATCATGGAAGACATTTTAGTTCATAAAGACAAAGGAAGAAGGGTTCTAAGAGTTTTAAAATGCTTCCCCTCAAGTTCTATTTCCCCAGTTTTGTTTGGCTAGGACTCTGATCTCAACTTCATCTATTCATTCATTCAACAAATAGTTATCAGGACCTAGCCAAGCTCCATTCTAGACACCATTACGCATGCACCCATAGCATAGACACCAGTTAAAAGCGACTTGGAGCACAACTGCACAAGGAACCTTTTGTTTCCTTTTTCTTGATGGGGAGATCTCTTTCTGTGCATTTCTCATGCTAGTCAAGGTGTTCTGAGCCTCCCCTCGGGCCAGTGTCCTCTCACAACTTGCCCGTCTTCACCCAGCAGAAGGTTCTCACTCAAGGACTTTCAAGGTTCATAAATTCAAGCCCCATCCCACCCCCAAGGTGCCAGAAAGTAGCGAGTCGGCTACTTAGATGTCTTTTCAGACATTCAGCATGTGTACTTAAAAATGTACAAAACAGGAAACCACCTTTTATCTGGTATTCTTTCAATTAAAATTGTTATCCAATCTTAAGTTTGTTGCCAACAAAGTGCAATGAATATTGAGGGTCCCAGGAATAACCCTGAAATAAATACTGAGATATCCTGGATCCTGGAACAAGGTCAGGAAATTAACATTCAATAAATGCTTGTTGGGTGAAAAGTATCTGCATCACTAGAGAAAAATTAAATTATTGCGAGTTTTACAAGGAAAATATATTTAAGGTAACATCTCATTTATTTCAAAATCTAACTTCAGAAAAATTTAATTCTACAGTGCACAATTGGGCACAAAAAGAAATCAAAAGTGTTCAGAGAACAAAAGACGGGGTCAATCAGGTTTGTATTCATAAGTAATCACATGAAGTCCTCACTTCAAGCCTGCTTACTTTTACTTTACATAGTAGAACATAGCAGACTTGAAACAGCTAAACAGAAAATGCAAAGGAGCTATAACAAGTAAATGCACTGACAGCAGGAAGATACAGAAGTGTGGAGACCTAACAGTAAAGGAAGATTTTAAAAAGCTGTAGAAATACAAGAATTTTAAAGCAACGTGGCGTTCATTCTGGAGACGAAAAGCTGTTCAGCTTTAGAAAGTTCCTAAAAGAATCACTGAATCACAGCTGAATATAAACGTTTTAGCATATTTAGTAATATCCTTTAAGAATTAAAGACATTGTGGATGCTAAATATATCATCAAAACAAGTATATTTTGATCTCTAAAGATGTAAAATATCAGCTCTTAGGAAATTTGCAATTATCAAAAATTTCTCATTTCCTAAAGATTCTGAAGTGATGAGATTATTCTAGTGTGCATGTGTGTCTATGCAAATACATATGCACATATGCATATAAATTATATGAAATAGAATTCCTGTTAAGCTAGAAAAGCCTAATCTCCCTAACATCCAATATAACAAATTATTAACTTTTTAGTTGTCAGCTTGATACAGTCAAAGTGGTTACCTGGAATCCAAAATCTTGAGTTCATGCCTTTTTTTCATCAAATGTAGCCAAGACCAGAAAATTTACTTCACTGCTTAGTGATTCAATTTATCTCTTTGTATAATAAGAAAAATAAAAACTTGCTTCACAAGGGTCTGCTGTACTTTGCTCTCATTTCAAAACTTGGAAATGCTTAATATAAATCCCAATAATAGCCTGGTTTGGAGTTATTACTTTTTAAGCAAACTCCCCGCAAGCAAAAGATGCAAAGGAAGTCAGTCTTTCTCTGGTTTTCTTTCTTTACAATCTTTCTTTTCCAAAGAACACAGTCAGGAAACAAAGAGCCAAACACACTGACTCACGTCTTTTTCTAATAGTGTTGTGGTCAATTTGCTCCTGCATAAAAAAGTAGTAGTGAAGCTTTGAACTCTGGGTTTTGGAAGGCCAAGAGTGGAAAAACATCTTTAGCAGAAAGAAAAGCACAATCCAATTCTGTCCAGTGTTATGCATTTGTGAGAAAAGTCCACTTGGGCATGCCGTTCCCCTTGAAGCCCTTTTCTGTTGTCAGAAATTGCCGAAAAAGAAATGGCTAAACTTTGCCTTTCAATGAAATCTTGAGTTGTTTTTTCTGTGTGTGTGTGTGTGTGTGTGTGTGTGTGTGTGTGTGTGTGTGTGTACTTTCAGACCTACTCATTCAAGCTTTAAGATAGTTGCTCAGCTTGAATTTGCTTTTAGGACAAATAGGAAAATGATGTTGCTTTGTGCCTGGAAAACTGACTATGTCCTTCTCTGGGCAAAAAACATCTACATGCTTCAGAAAGCTGAAGATGTGCTGAGACTCTTCACTAAGAGACTTCTGATACTAAAATTGATTAGTGAATCCCAAGATTGGTCAAATGCCATGCCTTTGGTTTTCTTAGAAATTGTCATAATCTCACCTAGTGATGTGACTCTATAGCATACAAAGTGCTTTCATGGACCTCAACTTATTTCTTAGACCTAATATGCTCCTGACTTCTTAATGTTTTATAGTGTCTTCTTGGCTTTTGTTTTAATTTTTAAGGTACTGATAGTCTGAAAAATAAGTATTGGTACATTTCTAAATGGCTAGTGTCATCTCTTTAACTGATAAGACTGAGCAGCTAAGCCAGGTACAGTGGTTCACACTTTGGGAGACAGAAGAGAGAGGATTGCCTGAGCCCAGGGGTTCGAGACCAGCCTGGGCAACTTGTTGAGACCTCGTCTCTATAATAAATCAAAAAATTAGCCAGGCATCGGGGTACAAGTGGTTCCAGCTACTTGGAGGGCTGGGTCGGAAGGATTGCCTGAGTCTAAAAGGTCAACACTGTGGTGGTCGTGAGTGTGCCACTGCACTCCAGTCTGGGTGACAGAGTGAGATTCCAACTCAAAAAAAAAAAGACTGAGAAGCTGGTATATCCTACATATCACCCAATTAAAGAATTTCTCTCGGTACTAAAATCCCATCACCCAAAATGTTCTAAGAGACATCTCAAAAGGGTCTACACTCTTTTCTACCTGGAAAGATAAAAAACACCCTCAAGTTACTGTTACACATCTCAGTTGCAGGCTATTCTGTCTTTTGCTCCTTCCCTCCTGATAGTGGAAGAGGTGCTTTTCTTCCTGTCTTCTCCCGCCTCTTCTCTGAGTGTTCCTTATCCTGTACCTCCTACCCTCTAGAAACTTCACTCTCAATTGCTACCATCCGCCACAAGCAGTGTTCTTTCTCCATACACAAGACTGTGACTCAACCTTGTTTAAAACCTTTCAGAAATATTTCATAGCCCTCAACTAGAGTCCAGATCCCATCTCAGGAATCTGGATGAGACCTTCCTCATCCGGGTTTGTCTCCTGCTGTCACCAACTCCACTCTACATTACGGTCACAGTTGTCTTTGAAACTGCCAGACCTCTTAATTTTTTTTAGGGATTTTGTTCACACTGCTCTGAACTTTCCTTCTGGAATATTCTACCTGCTCATCACCTCTCACCTCCTCAGGCATACCAGAAGGCTCCTTTGACATTCTGGATTAGATTAAGTGGCCCTGCCATGTGCTCTCACATTGCCAACATCCCTCTGTGGCAGTTCATATTCTTATTCTGTCTCTGCTTAACTGATGTCTCCCCTGAACCTCACTATGGTCTGAATTGAGTCTGTTTTAACAAACAGTATGTCCCCAGCGCAGAGCCTGAAATCAAGTGCGGGTACTCAGTATTGACTAATGAAAGAATGAAGGAAGGAAATCAAATGATCATCAGAGAAGCACAGATAGAGACAAAGTGCCGATATAAAGGACAACCAGAGGGCTAAGAAGAATGAGTTGTCAAAAGTGTGGTCAAATAAGTCAGAAATAAAGAAGTCTTCAGCAAACAACAGTGCAAACCAGGAAGGAAAGGTCTAAGATAGGCCCTTAGCAATAATGGTCAGAAACGTGACAATCACAGCGTTCAGCCAATCTCTCTCATACTCATCTTGGTCTAAGTTTCCCAGAGTGTTTAGAAGTGTGATCTGGGCACACCTTCATGCCACTTCCCTAGCAAGCCCCGCTGAATTGGAATCTCAGGAGTTGTGCATGGAAATCTGCATTTTAAACAGGTATTCTAGGTGACTTGTATGCACCTTGAAGACTGTAACTGGTGACGGTGACACAGTTGGTTGAGTAGGTAGAATAAGGGCAGAAAGCAAATACCTTTGCCTAATGGTGGCTAGCTCAACTCTGTGAGCCCACAGTTGCTGCACATGTAGCGTATGACATGAATAAGGCCACCCTCAGCCTGGTACATCTGTGACAAGCTAATGCCCAGCTGGCTCATGGTTGCCCTTAGAAGTTGCAACAAGGTCATGTGTATGCAGGGGAGGGGGTGTTTTCATGGCACATTAATCACAACCCCACTTAACTTTTCACTGCTGCCTCCTTTTTTCCTGTTTGGGTCATGGCCCAGTATAATCCATCTGTGCATTCTGTCTGGGCAGATGAATATTTAACCAACATTCAATAAAACAATATTCCCTTGTTCAAGAGCTGGATAAAGTACTACTAATAATAACTATTACTCCATTGTAAGCAATGACTCCTCTGAGGAAAACAAAAATGTCCCCTTTCGCCCCGCTGAGACTGTGGTTTTGAAGCCCTTTCCAATTCTGCATTATTGTCAAAGAAAAATAATTAGACATGGCTGACTGACAAAAGCATCTAGAAAGTTCTATGTGAGGAAAAGAAGTTCACTTCAAACCAATATTCCCTGTTTTGATCTTGCATCCCAAGCAGTCTCATTTTTTCCTCTAGGTTTTACGTATATTTTTGTCATTTATGATCATGCCCATAATCTGTCATGCTCACAGTGAGTCCAGAATAAACACTTGATTTTTATTGCTCTTCTATTATTTATAGTTTAAGATTATCCTTCACCTTTCTCCCACAACTCTGTTCTACCACTGGCCATTGACGTCAGCACCCTGCACCTTAAGTTCCCAATAAACCAGAATGTATGTGATGTGGGCAGGAAGAACAATACATCTTGCCTTTCTCAAAGTAGTTTGAAGCAAATGTTTTAACTGTAATTGAAAACATATTTTTACAAGCAAATAGAGCCAATAAACTCAAAAAGCCGTATGGAAGCACCAAGCCCAATTTCTCTGGTTTTTAATAAACTTCAGTAGAGGACCTTAGGAGCAGTAAGACATGTACGTTCCAACCAGGAATCACACAGGACAAGTGAGCGTGGTGCATCACAAGTGCTCGGTACAGAAAGTTCCAGCGGGGAGGGAAGAGGAAATTCCTAAGGGCACTGTGGCTTTGTCTAAGCTCTCTAATGTTGGTGTGGGGGCCTCATGCCTTCACACAGGTGGTAGGACTGAAGGGGGAAGTATGCCTTTTCCTCTTCTGGTCCCAAGATCTAAAAGCATGATTATCTTCCTATAATTATTACTTTTAAGATATAGCCACCAAAGAAGTATCCTCCTGGGTCAGGTCCTCTTCCCAATCACAGTGACATAATTTCCACTGAATCAGTGAGACATCATCTCTCATCATCCCTGTGACTTCCTTTCTGTCTGTCGAGCCTTTCCAACCCCTGAAACTGTGGTCTACGGTGGCACAGGGGAGCTGGCAATGGAAAGAAGAATTCTCAGCTGAGATTGAATCCTTGGCATACACTGTCGTTCTGGCATCCTGGCTTCTCCTGTAATTTCCGTAACTATGAATTTGAGCGGGTTGATTTGTTCAATTTATAAAATAGCACCATTCATTAATCATTTTGGTAAATGATTTGAGGTAAAATAACTAATTAGAGATCATTTAGTGAAAAGAAGGAGCTTTTTACTAGGGCTGGGGGCAGAACCAATTTCTGAATTATAGATTTTTACTTTATGTGCATATTAAGTTCCAGGGAACATGATTTGACTCAAATTTGTTTAATAGCTAAATATGATGTAACAGGCTTTTACTGTTTGTAGAACAGAATAGCATGTATAAAAATATCATTATTACTGTCTATATCAATTTTTAAACTATATCTCAATGCATCTCAATGCAGTGCAAAAGAATGGAGATAGGATAATGGTCATACACTGTTTGGAAGAGTCTAAATTGGAACAAATTTTGGAGGTTGAACTAGTAATTCCACCCTAAGAACCTATCCTACTCATGTGTAAAGAGGGACATGTCTGTCTTAGGATATAAGAATAATGATGCTCATCAAAGGACACATTCCACATAAAAAGGCAACCCATAGAACAAAAAAGTTCTTATAAATTATATATTTAATGAGGTGTTTACATCCAGAATATATAAAGAAGTCCTACAACTCAACAACAATAAAAACAAACAACCCAATTTTAAAAAAAAATGAACACTGTAATCCCACGCCTTTGGGAGGCTGAGGTGAGTGGATTGCCTGAGCCCGCGGGTTCGAGACCCGCCTGGGCAACTTGGCGAGACCTCATTTCCACAATAAATCAAAAATTAGCTGGGTGTGGTAGCGCGCACCTGTAGTTCCAGCTACTTGGAAGGCTGAGGCGGAAGGATCACCGGAGCCCAGCAGGTCGAGGCTGCGGTGGCCGGAAGCGGCCACTGCACTCCAGTCTGGGCGACAGAGTGAGACTCCAACTCAAAAAAAAATTAAAATTAAAATTAAAAAATGAACAAAGAACTTAAACAGTCATTTCCCCAAAGAAGATAAACAAATGTCCAATAAGCACATCAAAAGATATTTGACATCATGAATCATTAAGGAAATATAAGTCAAAACACCACAATGAGATACCACCTCATATCCATTAGGATGTGCTGAAATTGGAATACAGTAATACTGTGCATTACTGGTGGGGATGTAAGATGGTATAGCCACTATAAAAAACAGTTTGGCGGTTCCTAAAAAATTAAAAGCAAAATTGCCATATCACCCAGGACTTCCATTTCTGGTTATATACTCAAAAGAATTGAATGGAATTGAATGTAGGGTTTTGAAGGGACATTTGTACATCATGTTCATACTAAGACTATTCCCAATTGTCTGTTTATAAGTGAATGTGTACATATATGAATACATAAAGATCTAAATGGTATACACCAAACTGCTAACTGGGGCTACCCTCTGAAAAATAGTGAGGAGTGAGGAGGCTAGTGTATGAGCAGTTACATACACTTTTGATTGCCACACTTTTGAATTGATTAAAAGATGTCCAACAAACATGTATAACTATTGTAAATTTAAGCGAGAAATTTAAAAGCTTTTAGCACACCTTGCAGGCCTACCTTGGAGAGAGGTAGATACTACAACAATTAAGTGATCTAAAATTAATGGAATACTTTTCAAATATCAGTGTGATGAACAGCAACACTTTACATGTTACCCTCCACATAGGATATGTGAGTCAGTGGTAGAGCAGAAATAGCCCTGAACTTGAAGTCCAGGCGTTAGCTGGCTATGTGACCTTAGGTTCCTATCCACACTGACATTTACATTTTTATCTTTAAATATTTTTCTAAATTTTAGAGATGCGGTCCCTTGGTCTGTGTTTATGCTGATCTGCTTCATACATGCATGTCGAATGTCACAATAAAATTTGACTGACTCTAAAACTGCCAATCATCATGTCTCCTAGACAAAGATCTGGGCACACAGGCCATTGGTCTGAACTGTATACTTGCAGGCAGCGTATCAGCATGACATGGTCAGGCAGCCAGGTTCTTGCCCTGTGCCTCTGCAAGGTGCACTCCACACCCTCCACCATCTCTATGGAAGGGACAATTCTTCACCACAGACCCCACAACTTTGATTCACTCCTCCAGAGTGTCTTTCATTCCTTCAAACAATCAATCAGGAAATAATCATCAAAAACTTAGTCTGAGTGAAGACTATATGTGGCCCTAGGGATTCATTTATCATCAAAATAAACAAGGTCCCTATTCAGTTCAAGGAGGCGAATCTCTTGAGCCAGACAGACAAGAAAAGAGCAATTACAAAGCAGTGTGAAATGTTTCAGTAAAGGGATTCCAGGGTGCTTGAGGAATCCATCTCTCTTGAGTCCCTAACTCAGATGTGAAGGTTTCCCAAAGGCTTCTCTTCACAGCATTGTGTCAACTCAGCTTTGAAATGTATGAGTTAGGTCATTTTCCCACCACCCGCTGGCTTTCTAAGAAGTCTGTCTTTTGGTTCATCTGTGGCAGCTAGGGAGGAGCATGGGTCAGGCAGGAAGTAATCATGCCCCTGTGGTTCAGCAGCTGGAAGAGTAGGAAAAATATATCTCTGACTTGATGCATTCTTTCAGCTTTCTGGAAGGTGCCTTGTTTTCACTCTAGGTAGGTGAATCCACTTTGCCAAATCCAGGTGTAAAAGGACTTCAGATATTTGATCGCAAGTCCTGAGAATAAAGAGAAGTAATTATAGGGAATGAATAAATATTTATCATCAGAGTCATCATCTACTGTAGCCCAATCCTCCCTGTTTATTTGTCTGTTTGTCTGCTTTTTAAGAGACAAGGTCTCACTCTGTTGACCAGGCTGGAGTACAGTGGCACAACCATAGCTCATTCCAGCCTCAACCTTTCAGGCTCAAAGGATTCTTCCACCTCAGCCTCCCAAGTAGTTAGGACTACAGGACAGACCACCATGCTCAACCCACTCTTCACTTTTACTCAACGTGGACAATAAACACAGTGTTATCTTGAAGTCCTCGGAAGTGCATGTTTATTATAGTTTCTTCAGGACAGCACATGCCAGAGTGACAGGGCTCGCTTCCCTTTGCTGTTTGCTCCAAATCTTCTAAAAATTCTTGTTTCCTCACATTGGGCTGCAAAGCTCAAACAAATATCTACGTGTGTGTGTGTGTGTGTGTGTGTGTGTGTGTGTGTGTGTGTGTGTGTGTTAAGGAATTCTGAGCAAAGTAGTAGTGACAATATTTTGTTTTCTCTGCACTGCATATAAGCTCTGTCAATTTACCAAATCCCAATGTATGCTAATATCTGACTCTTTGACCTTTAAATATTATTTTCCAGCAATGCTCACTGTCATTTTTCCCCCTTTAAATTATGAGAAATTTACACTAGAGGAAGCAAACTGGATAAGAAAGTTAATTTTCCCCCCCACAGAGAAAAACAGATCTAGATCCTTTATTGATGGCAGGTTTTGTTTTGGGGGAGAATTTTTTTTAATTTCTCCATGCAGCAAAGAAAAATGATAAGAGTAAGTTGTTTCCAAATCCATGCCATCCTTGCTTAACTAAGAGTTCCATTAAATTATATTTTCCACAACCCTATAAGTTCCCCCAACCCAATTTTCTGTATACAGTGCTCACTCTACCATGACTTATTGATTTGGGATTTGGGCAGGAATTCTAAAACAGGCCTACCACTTGTTAGCAAACACTGTAACAGCCACCTCAGAGCTGTATCTCTCCTTGGGACCAAAGCAGAATTTATAAGTATATTCTCCCACCATGGGAAGGCTATGTTTAAGATAGAATCCAGCATGCAACTGTACTGTTGTTTGGTGTTCATGATTGGTCTTTCTCCACTTGAATACAAGTTCCCAAAAGCAGGGACTTTTTGTTCCCTGCTTGCTATTCCTCTAAGGCCTGGAGCCATTCCAGGCACAACATAGGCCTTCAATTGCTATTTGTTGAATAAATGAATGCAAGAAGATATTTTTCTCCAAATTTGCTGCAGTTTTCAGACTGGCCCTATTGAGTCATCATTTGCTGTCCTTTAATAATATCTCAGATAGAGTCTATGACTTCCTAGTCACTTTCAATAATTAAAGGCTCAATCCAGTTTAGAATGCCATCCTCAAATCCAACGTAAATCTTTCTCCTCTCCCACCAATGGCAAGATTTGCCCTTGACTCTTTTACTCCTCCTAGCTCATTACCTTGTTGTGGAGGCAGAGCGAATCCTGACTCTGCTTCTGACCCCTCTCTTTTCCCCTCCCTCTATGGAGACCTAGCTCCTCTAGTGTTTAGGGTATAGGAGGAGGGAGAAGAAACAGACTTTTTTTAAAACTTGTACTTAACCTGCTATAGTTGAAGTGTTTTTTCCATTGACTGGTGCATTTTCATTGGGTAATAGAAACTGGGTATCAAAATTTTGTGAATGGCCATCCAGTCCCAGTGCCACCTCTCTTATGGGACTCATAGGGGAGTTCTTTGGAGAATGCTTGAGGGAATGAAGGGGAGGAGCTTCTGTCCATACAAGACCAGGCTAATTTACTGTCTTTCCACTGCACTTTTCCTTGAAGCAGAAACTTCGCTTTCACAGTCCCTAAGACACCAAGGCATACCTGCAGCTTCTTGATTCCTCCTGGGAATGTCAACCCAGCTACCGTCTGTGAAGTTCACCTGACTCCTGAGAAACTCACACATCCTCACCACATCCAACAGTAGGGTGTGAGCTGCTCTGTGCTCCTTCATCCTCCCCAGTGGTGCCATTTCTCAGAATGCAAGACCAGTGAGCAGGTGCCAGACTCCTTCTAGTAGGCATTCTCAGCTTTCACAAGAGAGGCCCCCATTTCTCTGTCCCCAGCTTCTGACTTGGCTTTGGGGCATAGAAAGTACCCACCAGCTCCTTCTCTCAAACAAGCTTCCCATTATGACATCCCACTGACTTTCCTACAGGTAGATGTTCTCAGTCTCCAACATTCCTCCATCTTTTTGCCCCTTCTAGGATAGATGTGGAGGGGAGGGAAAGCATTAGGTTTGATTGCCAGAGGTCTGGCTCTTCTGGAGCCTTCTAGTATGTCTACATTGGGATATAAGGAGCCAAGGAGCCACTGGTGAATACTTTTAGACTTCCCACCTTTCTGTTCTCAATTACAACCCTACACACCAATTTCAGTGCAGCAGGAAATGTCCCACCAACATCCTGTCATTTATTCTGCATAAAATATTGTCTTGTATATTCACATTTCTCTCAGGGGCCAGTAGTGCCTTGTTCTGTAAGCAGTGATGGAGAAACTCAGTAAATACATGTTGACTTAATTGTTGAGACAGGATTAAGTACTTGAGATGTTGATAGAAGTTTCAGACTTCAGACTGAAATCTACTGGAAGAAGCTTGTGGAGTGTCATGTCCAGAATCCTGATGAAATTGCAGAGACTTCAGACCACTGCAGGCATTTCTAAACCCCACTCCAAACCTTCACGAGGTTCAGGGCTAAATGGTTCCCCAAGTGCTCCAGTCATCAGAAAATCTCTCAGGTGAGGAAACAAGAAGGGTAATATTTTAAAAATTAAAGCCATGCTTAGAGGAAAATTTAAAAATCAAAACATTTGATAAGACAGTCTTCCATCTCTGATTGCTGTAAACTCCTTAAGCTACAAAATGTCTCAATAGCTCCTGGAATCTAATGTCATCAAAATCCCTAAACAGAAAAATTTTTGCAACAATTTACAGATGTTTAACAAGCCCCCTTCTTGATATTTTATTCATATCATGGGCTTAGCCACTGGGTTGTCTTTCTGTCACACTCAGATAAAATGGGTCAGTCCAGGTTACGTTGCTTTGACATTAGTTTCACCAACTTTTTTGGATCCCTATTGAACACATTAGATACATTTTTCTCTAATATACATCCAGGGACCAAAAATTTAGATGAGTTTCAAAAGTCAATGGGGAGAGAATGGTTCAATCTAAATTCTGTTGATTTCAACTTTCCATTGAATTTATATCACATTCTTATACAACCCAGTTTCCTTCTCTGTCGTTTCCTTGCTCTCTCAATAATAAGGAATAGCATCTACTTTTCTCAAGCAAATGCTATAAGAACTAAGTAGAAGAATATTTGTATAACAAACCTTTTTTTTTTTTTGAGTTGGAGTCTCACTCTGTTGCCCAGACTGGAGTACAGTGGCCGCTCCCGACCACCACAGCCTTGACCTGCTGGGCTCCGGCGATCCTTCCGCCTCAGCCTTCCAAGTAGTTGGAATTACAGGCATGCGTTACCACGCCCGGCTGATTTTTTGATTTATTGTAGAGATGGGGTCTTGCTGCTCAGGCAGGTCTCGAACCCGCGGGCTCAGTCAATCCACTCTCCTCAGCCTCCCAAAGGCGCAGGATTACAGGCTGAGCCACCGAGCCCGGCATGTATAACAAACTTTTAAGCTCTCTAATTAAATACGTAACCTTTGACAAGCCTTAATCTCTAGTCTTTATGTTTCTTATCAGTCAATGCAAGACCAGGTTAATTTATTGTCCGTTTATTATTTATTCTGTACATTCTGTGAGTTCTTTGGAGAGAATTTATCATATGTCATTATTTTATTTTATATTCATGATATCTACATATGAAAGGAATCATAATCTACATTTTGTAAATGAAGAAACAGATTCAGGAAGGTTAAGTAAATTGCGCGGCATGTGGCTTGGCCAGTCAATAGTAGAATCAGAATCCAAACCCTCATTTGTTTAGTTCCAAACCCTAGTTCTTAATGCCTGCAATTTACTGTCACCCTAAATGAGCTCTGAGCTTTATAAACTATTCCTTTGGATTCCATGTTCTGAGCCGTGAAACTATTTTATTTTTATTGCAAGAGGCATCATTGGGAAATTATTATTGCTGGTTCTGTACATAATAAAAAACAGCGTACCTCAATTTTTGCAGCTACTTTCATGTTGTGAATCATGGAGATGAATATCAGGAAAATTCATCTTCTTTGATGTTTTTATTCAAAAAATTCTGCCTAAACAAATGAGTATTTTTCTTACTTTAAAGATTCCCTCAGATAGCAATTATACTGCCTTCCTCAGAAAATTATCTTTTGCTTGCTATCAGGAGGAAGGATTTTTCTCTGTCTGATGTAACTCCTTTCTGTTCTCAGGCCTGAATTTGATCACTCTTTTTCCTTTCTTATGATGGGAAATAATAGAACAGGATACCCTTAGGGAGAGATGCAAAAATATTGTATTGAGACAGTACAAGGAATGTTCATTCCTTCTTGCAATTAATGTTTCAGAGGCTGTCTGTTTGCACAGATTAAAAATAGAGGGAATGAAATGTCCATGGATAGACAGATGAGGGGCCCAACTCTTACATAAAAGAAAAGCGTATACTTCATCATCTACTCTTCCTTTAAATAATAAAAAGTCAGTATCATCTGTGCCTGGGTTTTTTTCCCCTTGGAAAAATAATGCACAAGGAAGAGGGTGGAGAGGAAGGAAAGGTAGCTTTAACTGATAGACACACTGATTTAATCAAGAATTATCTAATATGCTTAATAAGAATTATCTTCTCCATATGTGCTGGCCTGAAATGTGGAAAATATCTTGTTCATCAGCCTTTGAGTTAGCTAATCATGATTTTCCTATCACCCAAACATTCACTAAAAGGAAAGAAACATTTTTAAAGAAAATACAGCAAATTAAAAAAATAAAAATGAATGAAAATGTGTAGACTTCTTTTTTTAAAACTCTGGCAAAGTTACTATAAATAGCATTTTTTTAAACTGTCTGGCTAAAACAAAACAAATGTTTCCTGTCAGTATGGAAAAAGAAAATCCTGTCTAAAATCGTGTTATCTGGTTTTCAGTCCACTTAATTAAGAAAACTGTTAAATGTCATGCTACATGTCATCAAATGCCCTTTTAAAAAATGATTTCAATTTTTCATAAATTTATTCCAACTTTTGTGTTCTCACTATTTAATCCTTTGGGGATTTCTTTTAAGTAGAGTCATCATTTATAAAAGTCAAAGATACACTATTCTTGCCACAACTGTTTTATATACAATGGACTTAAAAAGATATGACTTAAAAATAATATAGAAATGTATTAAAGATCAAATTATCTGCTAAAACATGAGGGGGACTCCCAAAATAAAATTTATTTATTAAAAATTGTGTATTTATTCTTATGTGTTTAAACTTCGGTCACCTTCAAAGAACTCTTTATTTGATGCAATACTGATTGAGATGCTTTTCCCACCGCTCAGAACAGTTTTTGAACTTGTCAATTTTGATGCCTCTTAGTACTTCTGTCATTTTTTGTTTCACCTCTTCTACATTGGCAAAATGTTTCCCTTTGAGAACTTTTTCTTCAGGGAAACAAAAAACAAAAGTAGCTCACAGACAGATTGAGTGAATAGGATGGTGGAGCATGGAGTCATGCCTTTCTTGGTCAAAAACTGCTGAACATTCAGCACATTGTGGGTAGGAGTGTTGTCATGGTGGAAGAACCAGTCACCTGTTTGCCACAACTCAGGACATTTCTTCCCCAAATCGTGATGCAACTTTCTCAAAATTTCCAGATAAAAACTTTGTTTGACCATTTGATCTAGAGGAACAAATTCTGAATGTACAACAAGGGACCCATGCTCCAAAAGACAATTCCAGGTTTTTTAAGGTACCCTTTTTTATAATTCAGCCTCTCACACACATATCATTAATACCTACTTTTAAGGGAAAAAAACTGAGATATGGAAACTACTTGAACTGAAATGAGCTATATGAAGTCTAACTCTCTAATTTTTCACATAAAATAACCTGAGACTCCGATCTTGAATGAAATGAAGGGCATAAAGTTGGTTGCAGCTGACTTCCTTCTACAAATCTGATGGACTTGCTTTACTACATACTGTTTAAAAAAGAAAACAAAAATTACTAAGCAGCTACCATATTCCAGGCAAAATGTGAACTTCTGCTGATACAAAGGTGAATAAGATAGTGTGTCAGATCTGAAGAAAATAGAATCTGCAGGAGAGTAAAACAAACAAATTAGTAAGTATGTTTCTGCCTAAAAAAATGATTTACAGCCGGGCTCGGTGGCTCAGCCTGTAATCCCGTGCCTTTGGGAGGCTGAGGTGAGTGGATTGCCTGAGCCCATGGGTTCGAGACCCGCCTGGGCAGGCGAGACCTCATCTCTACAATAAATCAAAAAATTAGCCGGGCGTGGTAGCGTGCGCCTGTAGTTCCAGCTCCTTGGAAGGCTGAGGTGGAAGGATCGCCAGAGCCCAGCAGGTCGAGGCTGCAGTGGCCGGGAGCGGCCACTGAAAATGATTTACAAACTTAGCAGCTTAAAACAGTGCACACTTATTATATCACAGCTTTAATGGGTCAGGAATTGGGAATGACTTAGTTGTGTTCTCTACTTCGGGGTCTCTTGCAAGGCTTCAATCCAAGGTGTCCACCAGGGTTGAGGTCTCATCCAAAAGTTCAAATGGAGAAAGATTCAAGCTCACATGGTTGTTTGCAGGGTTCAGTTCTCTGTGGCCTGTGAGACTGGGGTCCTCAGTCTCTTGCTGGTGTATGTTAGAACCCTCAATTGCTTGCCACATGAGTCTTTCCAGTATGGTTGCTTTCTTTATCAAAGCAACAAGTCAAAAAGGCAACAGAGAGATTCTTCCAACAAAAGAGAGGCAGGGACAATGGGGGGGATAGTTTAGAGTTTCCTGCCACAGAAATTTATAAATGCTGTGAAAGAGAAAAGCACAAAGGCAGGGGAAGCACAGGTGATAAGCTGTAAACCAAGCTAATGAGGTGAGACTGTCCTTTCCGTTGAATTTTAAAGAATGAAGCCATCAGATCAATGAAGGGGAGAAAGTCTTTCCAGACAGGAGCAGGGTCTGTAAATGCATTGAAACACTAAAAAGCATGACATCATTCGTGTCTATAGTTAAGTTTGAGTGGTACAATATCAGATAATTAAGAAGAATATCATTTGCACAGAGTCAGTACATTTTAGATTTGACAACTCTAGATGAAGACACAAAGGCTCAGAGTCAGCAAGCATAGCACATAGTAGATATTCAATAAATGATGGATGAATGAAAGAATGAAATGCCTATGTGGAACTAGAAATCAAATTCCACTTCCATATTCCCTCTAATAACCAAACAAGTCAGTCTCTCTCTATCCCTTTACAGAAAGATGGGAGAGATAAAATCATAAGTGTTACGACATAGACAATTTTTTATTAAAAATTATGTGTTTATTTTACATGCTTAAACTTCAGTCACCTTGAAAGTACTCTCTGTTTGATGCAATACACCTATCAAGACACTTTTTCCACCACTCAAAACAGTTTTTGAACTTGACAATTTTGATGCCTTTTAGTGCTTCTACTGTTTTTTTTTCACCTCTTCCACATCAGCAAAAACGTTTTCTCTTGATGATTTTTTCATCCAGGGAAACAAAAAAGTCACTCAGGGTGAGATCTGGCGAACGGGGAGGGTGGTGTCTGAGGGATCATGCTGTTTTTGGTCAAAAACTGCTGAACATTCAGCATAGTGTGGCCAGGTACGTTGTCATGGTGGAAGAACCAGTTATCTGTTTGCCACAACTTGGGACACGTCTTCCTCAACACAGCCTCTCACAACAACGCTAGCTGATACACTGATGCTGACGGGCTCCTAGAGCACTTACCTAGCAGAGGAAATCTTTACTACAAAGGGCCCACCCTCCAAAAGATACTTCCGGGTTCTTTGGAGTCCTCCCTCATATATTAAGATAATTATACTATCAATAATTTATCTATAGAATTCTACCAGTGGTTGCATTAACTATCTCTTAGGCAGTGAGTTTCTATGCATGCTGGTTTATGAGCTCATCTATAGGAGTTGCCTCCCACCTGTATACGGATCATTCCAAGAATGGTGGACATTCCTTTTGGAGTGGTTTTCCATTTTCTTTTGTGGAGCTCCACAGATTTCAACAGGTCCAGACTAGTTTCACCCTAAATTTGTTTTTGCACACTACTTGGGTTATGCCGATTAAGACTCCATGAGCAGCCCAGATTTGGACTTTCAATTTCCACAAGAGTCTGTCCCTCCATAACCCAGGGAAGATTGTCTGTTTCCATGCCATATCCCCATGCTGTATCCCAGAACTGTCTCTGAATCAGACTTCTAGCTCCCTTCATGAATTGGACAGACTATTTCCAGATGTATATCTCTATTTTATAAGAAGCTTTAGACATAAACTTTAGACATGTTGACTCTTGCATTTCTGTGGACTTTTTTTTTTAACATTTAAGAAATCTTTGAGTAAAAATAACACAAGCTCATAATTCTATCAAAATTGCCATGTGTGGTTAGTAATTGGGCATCACACAGTTCAGTATCACTTACTTTGGCATCAAAGTATGAGGGATAAGAGTTTGCTTGCCCTCCTTGATTAAGAATAAAAGCCTTCAAATTTTCTAGCCAAAAGAGAGCTGAGTGAGTTTTCAGACGCAGATATTAGGGACATCCTACTTCCCTTCAAAATCCATCATGACCACCCATGATAATGTCTAAGTTATTTATATATATATTTACATATTAAAACTGCTTTTGTCATTGGTGTGAATCAGATGAGTTTATCATTCACTGTGTTAAAAAGTATTAGTCTTTAATATTTACATAAAGGTAAATTTAGAATAACAACATTATTTTTCATGTTTTTTCATTACTTTTTTGTCTTCCTTTTTTTACTCTGATTCTGAGACAATTGTTGGTGGGGACACTTATTTTAAAATATCATTTTATGTGCCATTTTTAAGAAAGTGACATAACATAGATATTAAGATTCCCAGTTCTGGAGTCAGACTGCTTGGGTTTGAATTTAGCCTCTACTACTTTCTACCAATTGTGTGACTTGACCAAACTTTTCAATCTCTGTGTACCTCATTTTCTAGGACAGTGGAGATAATGATATTAATAATAGCACCCACCACCTAAGGTTGTGACAAGGCCCAATTGAGTTCTGACATACAAAGAGCACTTAGAACAGTCCTCAGTATATGTTAAATATTATTATTTTTCAAATTTCTGCCAGGCTTTTGGCATAGACATCTCCATAACCTAGCCTAATTATTTCATAGATTATTGGAAAATCACAAGGCAAACTACTTTGAGGTATATAGAAAGAAACAATCCTATGTTATCAACCTGTTTGATCTCTTGCTTTTTTCATGAATGGATGCCTTAAAGATAATGATCCTTCTTTTTGCAATCAATGCCTTTGTTGAGATTGTTTATAGCAAATCTCTCGGGAAGGGAGGGAATTGAAGCAAAATAAGAACCCTCGGCTTTGCAGCCAGAGAGGGCCTTCACACACCCCTGCTAGCCCTGTGGGCCAAGATAAACATGCTTGGCAAGGAATGCCTCGCTCACCCCACCCCATCAACCAAGAGGTGAACGTTTTGGACTGCGGTATTGCTACTCCACCCATTTCTGTTCCATTTTTCATATACCTTTGTGATAAAGTGCATTGTATCCATTTTTTTCAAAACCATGAAGGAAAGCAATATCCTGCCCCTGCCTTGGACATGAAAAGTCTTGTAGCCTCAGCTCATGACTTGCCTCTAGGCTGGCTATACAGCTCAGGTTCCACATTTTAGTTAGAATGACCAAAAACATATCCGTACCCCATCACCTGAAAAAATGTCAGAAATTGTCTCTGGTACACACCCAGGTATGTGTTTGAGCTCACAAGGGCCAGTCGCAGAAGGAATATCAGCACACCATGTTTTCCTCAATAATTGTGTTACTAAACCTCTGTGTGGAAACCAAATGTCTGCAGGTTGAATCACTTCTGAAGCTCACTGGGGATTTGCTACTTAATGAATGCTGCAGAGAGTTATTTATTGAATAATAAGCTCCTTTATAAAGTAATAGTGATCCTGTAGCTTATCTGTTTTTCACATTCAGAATTTTGGAACCTGGATTTCCTTAAAGCAAGCCACGCTTGTAGCATTTGTTTCTCCACCATACGTGTCATCTAATCTTTGAGGGTTCAGTTTTCTTTCAGGGAATATTAGGGCATGAGACTCAATGACCTTTGTTCCTTCCAGCTTGAAATTCACTGTGTCTTACTAAGGCAGTCTAAGAACAGAGACCTGCCCCCTGGTTTGGCTATGTCTGGTTTTCTGATTCCATACGTAGTTTGAAGAAGCATGGGCTTCTACTATCAGTTTTTCACATCATTCTACGTGATGCTTTGCAATCGGGCTGACCTGACTGCCTTGGTGGACATGATGTAGAGAGCACAAACCACCATAAATTGGGATTTGGACTTGAGAAAAATCATAAAAGTTCAGAAGTTCTCTAACAACTTCATAGGCTAGGACCTTCTTTCTGGATGTTCCCTGGAGCATAAGGCACTACATACAATATTTTGCTATTTGTAATGAGTGCCAGTAATGGAATATGGGGGAAACCATATCTACTCTTCTTCATCTACTAGAAAACAGTACTAGAAATTAGTCTGGCTACTCACCAAAGTCACTCAGCATGTCGCTGATAAAGCCAAAGATGCTCAATTTTGTGACAAAATTATCAGCCTACACTGCTTAAAGTTGAAATGTCTGGCATCAGATATATTTTAGTTAGTAACTTTCCTCAACATCACACTCTTCCTCCAAGAAGGTCATACATTCACCAACTCACCCTTGAAATAGTCCCAAGATCAAAGGCAGCCAGAAGGTGGTACTGAGTTGATGGATAATTTTGTATTATTTTTCGCTGTTTTAAATAAATGGTCTTCTTCAAAGCCCAGTGGCCTTTCCGAACATGGAGAATTACTCAGGTCAAAGTGACTCTCTTTGAAAAGACAAAACCATTTACTTGCCATGCTTTCTTCAATGGCATTCACCCCTTCCAGGCACAAGTGTTTCGAGCCACCTATGCTGCCTTTACTCATCTGTTAAACTCAAACAGAAGAATTTGTCAGAAGTGTTCGTTTTTTGCCTCTTGACACACCCTCTTCTTTAGCCCACAAGTAGCACTAACTTTCTTCAGATCTGCAAAATGCAAGGTGTAGTCACAAGAACAACATTGTCCCTCCAAATAACAATGACAGACCATAAACAAACTCCCAACATCACAGTTGCCTTGCCAAAAATATACGCTATGAACTTATACAGCAGCCTAATATTTCAATCAGTCAGATATTGGTGATATGCTGCAGTTCACCCAAGCCACACGCTCCCAATCACAAATGCAAGTAGTATTGTTTGCTTGTTTGTCTGTTTGCAGTTTGTTTTTGTGTTGAGGTCTCACTCTACTGCCCAGACTACAGTGCAGTGGCATGATCATGACGATCACAGCTGACAGCAGCCTTGACCTCTGGGTTCAGGCAATCCTTCCACCTCAGAATCCTGAGTAGCTGGTACTACAGATGTGTTCCACCACAACTGGCTAATTGGTTTTTTTTTTGTACAAACAAGGTTTCACTTGTCCAAACTGGTCTCCAACTCCTGAGCTCAAGAAATCCTCCTGCCTCGGTCTTCCAAAGTGCTAGGATTACAGGCATGAGCCACCACACCTGGCTGCAAATAGTACTTTGACCCCTACTCTGTGACTGAATAAATACTTTCACATTAGTGTAAGCATTTGAAGTTACAGAGATAAAAAGGAGTGTATGATTCACATCAGCATTATTTCAACTCTTTAATGGCATAAATAAATGTGATAATCTATTTGAAATGTCTTAGAAAACTTCAAAGAACAAATAATCATATTTGGTATTATTGCTTGAACAAACAATAGCACTGTAGACTATTATCTAACATTAGAAAGATCAATTAAATATATTATAAAACACTTTATGCCAGTAAATATTTACCTAACTGACACAGAAAGAAATAGAAAATCTGGATAGTCCTATATGACTAAAGAAATTGAATCTATTTTTATAAACCTTCTCATAAAGAAAATTCCACATTGAGATAGCTTCACCAGTGATTTACTTTAAAAGTTAAAGACAAAATAGCACCAATCTCACACAAACACCCCCAGAGAATAGAAAAAGGGGATAAGGGGCACTTTATCAGTCCAGCATAATCTGGATGTATAAACCTGACAAGGACATTACAAGAAAAGAAAATAACAGACACATGGATGCAAAAATCATAAAAAAACATTAGCATGACTGAATAAACTTTTTTCCAGGAATACAAGAGTGGTTTATAACCCCCCCAAAAAATCAATGTAATTCATCACATTGACAAAAAGAGAGAGAGAGAAATCACATAATAAATGTAATAGATTCAGAAGAAGAATGTCATAAAACTTAGCACCCATTTGTGAGCAAACTAAAAAGTTCCTTAATCTGGTAGAGTACATACAAAAGTTCTGTTGCAAACATTATACTTAGTTGTAACTTTTGAAACCAGACAGGGATGCCCACTATCACCAATTTTATTCAAATTATACTGAAGTTTCAATTATAGACAATTAGGTGAGAAACAGAAAGGCATGAGAATTGAAAACAAAGAAATGTAATTTTCATTATTAGAATTAATAACTACATTTATCAAACTCATTGGACACCAGGTCAATACGCAAAAAAATTAACTAACTTTTCTGTACAACATGAACAGTATGAAACTTTTTAAAAGATATCACTATAGCACTTAAAGCATCACATCAATGTTAGCAGGCAGTTGCAAAGGAGTTTAAAGAATGGACATCAAGAAATAGCTGCTTTAAGAGCTATTACAATCTGATGGGACAAGTGCTTAAAAATACATCTCAAATTAATGTAAATATAATGCACTTTTAATAATTATTTTATAAAACCAATATCCAAATCTTTATTTTTCCTCTTGTTTTGTTAGGTGCTACATTTCTCGAATGCAAGATATCATAGCCTTTGAAAATTTACCTGTGATTTCCAAACATCAGATAATAAGAATGACCTTTGGGAAGCTTTCTATGGAAGCCTTTGGTTTAAAATTGCTTAGAGGTAGCATTCAAAGTGAGAATAAATTAATACATGATAGTCAAAAGTCTCTTAAAAGCATAATCTTGCATGAAATCAGGTAGCTTCTTCATGTAGAACATCTTATAGTGTGGGGTTTAGGGAAGTCATTTTGAACTAATAGAAAACTTCTGAATACTACCTCAGGCAAAGTTGAAAGTACTCAAATATCGTGTGACCTGATGATGAATTTGCTAGACCTCAGGGCCAACTTGAAATCCTCTTTTTAATCCTCCAAACTTTTCCATACGATTCCTCACTCAGAACAGCTCCAGCTGTCTATGGGAAGGCTTCACAAGACAAAGAGTTAGGACTTGGCCATTCACACATAGATCACAGATGAATTACCCAGAGTGTCCTGGCAGAGGGACTTGAACATAAGGACATGGGAAAATATTCACAGGTTGCCAATAGTTGGTGAAAACTGTGAGAAAAGAAAAAGGATGCTTAAAAATAAATCTTACTAGCATAATTCACATTGGACAACATGAGCACATTCCAGTCAATCCACTTCATAGACATGATCTCACTGGTCTCCCCAACATCCCTACAAGGAAATGACAGGGACAAGTATGACTCCACCCTTTAGATCAAAAGTCCCACCCTTCACTCCCACTTGTGGCTAGGAGTAGGTGGACCACATTTAAACAGTGGAACAAATAACTATCTTCCTTGTTTTCTGACCCTTCAACATGTGAATGAGCAAGTTTGCCTTTTCCCTGTTTGAAGCCATACAATTCCCAAAACAACTTGTCTGAAATGTTGGGAACTGAGTCATTGGCCAGTGATAGTTCTCAAACAACTGCTGGTTTGTTTCTCAACCATTGCTTGGCCATACTGACTTGGAAACAATGCAACATGTAATGAAAGTGCTTGGGATGATATTTTCCTCATTGACCCGGATGAGACTTTTAGAAAGGAAAGACAGTGATGAGTGTGGAGGGGAGGTGAATGAACTTGAAGGTTATGTTGCCAGCACTGTGCTCATCTGAAGAGAAGGTTTGAGATAGGAAGCGTATTGGTCATTCAGAAGTTCTCCTGGAGAGTAAAGTAAATTTCCATTTTCTGAGATTATTATTTTTTTCTTGCAACTATACTGCTTCTCAAAACTTGTTTCGCTCCTCCCTCTTGTGTGCTATAAAAAGTATCCATGGCAGAATTGTTTAAACTCCATTAAAATAGTTACTAGTAATTACAATGTTGAGGAAAACTCATTGGAAATCATAACAGTATGATAACAAATGTGTATCAGATAATATCTTTTACATTAGGAATTACAAGACAATTTATTCTAAACCAATGCCTTAGAACTCATTTGATTATCCTATACTTAAAAATATGTGTAGACTTTTTTTTCTCCCACCAGAAATATAAATGTCCCAAATATTGAGGGAAAAAAAGCACAGATGATTCTCTGTGTAAATGTTGACACACACACTCACTCTACCCACATGGCTATCTCTTATGGATAAAGAACTCGGCAGCTTCCAGCAGTCATCTGAGATGAGCACCATATGTGGCATAATAAAGCGTTATTTCACTAAAGCTTTCAGAGCTGGAGAAAAATAGCCTGAAGAATAAGATTGTTCCTCTCTGAGCCAAGGTTGCAATCTTCTAAGTTCAAGATGTGCTTGAAAACACTCATTAGGTAATTGTCAAAGCCCAGGAAGATCAGTTTAAGAATATGAAATAATATTATTGCTGACTTCTCTTTTCTGTGTTCAATCCAGCTGGAAGCTGGACATGTGAGAAGTGACATTTGCACAATAAAAAAGAAAAGGATGAGAGAGCAAAAACCTCACACCTTTCTAGGATCTTATCACTATTTGTTCTCTATAATCCCTAGAAAATGAAAAAAGTTATATCTGTTCCATAAGTTGTAGAAAGTCTCCCTCCATCTTCCTATAATACAGTTTCCAGTTATTGTTAGGCAATTACATTTCATATATCAATCATCGTCTATTGAAATTGACATGAAAGACTTAATATCAGATAAAGTGTCTGAAATGGAGGTCAGAATACTTCACTCTTTCACTAAGATGCTGAATGACCTGGAGCAAGTCACTTAACCTCTCTAAACCTTGCTTGCCTCATCTGTCAAATGAGAGATTAGATAAATTACCTCCATGGGTCTTTCGGAATCATTCTACACACTTTTGGTCATATGGATTTATGTTGGTAGAAAAGGCTCAATCTGTTTCTAGCATGCCATGACCAAGTCAGAATATATCTGTCTGGCATAGTGAGAAAATAGTCCAACACATTTACGAGATTAAATACTGTGGTTAAAAGATACATAAATGTGGATTGGGATGTATCTTTAATATCCACAAAATTTTCATTCCTGAATTAATTCATTAGCAACTATTACCTCAACCATCCCTTACTGAGGTTTTCCAGTAACTCTAGGTCAGCAATTGTGGACCCTGTTTATTTTCTAGGAAAAATCTTTTGTATTTTCCATCTGCAAAATTTTTACACCAGTGGCCTTGTTCCCTTAAGGTCCAAAAGAGACTAAAAGATTTGAGGGAAGGGAAAAAAAATAAGATTTATGAAGACAGTTTAAAGGAGGTATAAAGAGTTTGAGTGGAGAGTGTATTTAGTCTAGAAACAAAAACTATGAATTGTGGCTTAATAAAAGTCATCAAGAATATGAAAGACCAGCTGCTCTCTATTTCCTCAAAGACTAGAACCCAGGGAAACCACAGCAGGTGTTACTTTGGGTTAGGCTCAAAGAAGAATTTCTTAGTTGGATCTCTGAAACAAGTCACTGAGAGAGACTTCCACAACCTCTCAAGGATCTTAAGGCTTGGGACAGTTTGGAGGTTAATATTAGCCCCTGTGTATGAAAAGCTTCTCTATCCAGGCTTGTGCTAAGTATATTATATGTGTTATCACTTTTCATCTCACAACTGCTATAGAACTGTTCTCACTGTCCTCATCTTATAGATAAGACTTTGAGACTCCTCACTTGGCTGCCTCCCTGAGACGGATTGATTCTCACATACTGAGTTGCAGGTTTATTTGGAATAAACAAGGGAAGTTATTGGACTTGACCTTCAAATGTAGGAAGACCTTTTACACAGAGAAATATAATCTGCAGTTCTTCATCTCCACCAACTCTGAAATCATCAGTAGTGGCTTAAGCGGTTTGAAGTCGTAGAAAGACCATAGATCATACAAGCTCTCACCAGCTTGGAGACCTCAGGCATCTCATGTGACCTCTCTGATGGCTGTTTCCTTTTTTACCTATCCCACACTATTCATTGAGCTCATTCTCATGTCAGAAATTCAATGGTGAATAAAATCTGGGAAATGAGAAAAATGATAACTACCTCGTGGCGTTGTCGTGTCTAGCATCCAGTGAGCCTGAGTCTCCTTCCCACTTTGCCTCTGCATAAGGGGTTTAAGATGCAGAAGGAAAACTTCGCTGACATGAAGTGTTGTCAAATAGTCTCCTAAGTGTAGGAAGGAAACATAGAGAATTGATATCTTCTGAATGAACTTTTTTTAAAATTTTAATTTTAAAAATGGGTACAATTCAGGGTTAGGTATATACATAGTCATTGTACGGGTAAAGTTTGGGCCTCACTTTGGTCCCCACTTCACCTGATTTGAGATCAGATGCCCTTATTGATGAGGCGTGCCCCGCCACCCCAGTGAACTTTTTTTAAAAGTCTAAAGAGAAGGATCATCAGCGAAGTCATTATTTGCTTTCTTCGTTACTCTCATAAAATTTTTTCATAGCTCTATTGCAGTGCTTATCATATTGTAACTATTTTCTATACATCTTTCTGTCCCATAAGACCCTGATCCTAGAAGGCAAAATCTGTCCGTTGTCCTTTCTGTATTGGCCAAAATTGTACCAAGCCCAGGCTAAGCACATAGCAGCTACTCATAAACTAGTTGCTGAGGAATGAAAATTCTCAGCTGAAAAAGGAGAAGAACATCATAGAAGAGGAAATATAAATTGGAACTTATTTCACAAACTAAGATGGATAGACCATTCATTGAAAATGGAAATGAATTTTTGCTTTATTTTAGAAGTGGGAAGAGCTATAATTGGGCACAATATGTAAGCATCTTTCATGATCGTTTAAGACTTCTAGAGCTCCCTTCTTGGCAGCTTTTATGGTCAGGATAAATTCTAGCTTTTGCAAGGGAGTGGGCTGTTCTTCTGGGAAGCAGGTGGATAGGACCATAAGATTTCTTCCAGCCTGAACTTTAGTGACTCAATGATTCCAAACGATGTCTCAGGAATGCTCCCAATCAAATGATTCTTTCCAGTTACCCTCACTGTGCCATGAATAAGCTCACATTAAACAAAGAGCCCAGATATTTAACCCAATATTGTCATATTGCAGACATTCTGATTTTTCATAAGTGCATGTTTTCAGCCCAGCAGAAGTGTTATGAATATGAGCCAGTAGAGACTGGCTTTGTTGCCAAAAGACCAAAACAATAGGCTGAAGAAATTGAACATTTCACGAAATTAGGTTTGGGGGTCCAAGAGCTGAATGAGTTGTTGGTTTTTTTGTTTTTCGTTTTTTGGTTTTGTTTTGTTTGGGTTTGTTTTTTTGTGTGTTTTTTTTTTTGAGTTGGAGTCTCACTGTTGCCCAGGCTGGAGTGCAGTGGTGGCACGCTCATGGCCACCCCAGCATTGACCAGCTGGGCTCAAGCGATCCTTCTGTCTCAGCCTTCCAAGTAGCCGGAACTACAGGAGCACACTACCATGCCTGACTAATTTTTTACTTGTTGTAGAGACGAGGTCTCACCAAGTTGCCCGGGTTGGTCTCAAACCCTCAGTCTCAGGCAATCCACTCGCCTCAGCCTCCCAAAGTGCTGGGATTACAGGCGGAGCCACCAAGCCTGGCCGCGAGACTTTTTTTTAAGCAAATTGACTATGTAAACTGGCCAGAACAGTAAAGCAGGTTTAAGTTCTTGGACACCACTTTGGTGTTGTCAGTTCTGCAATCCCATGGTATTCCACATGTGTTCAGGTCTGTAACGCAGCAGGTGATGTTAGACCAGTGTGCCACTGGACTGCATTTAAAGCTTGAGAAGAGTTCTCCTCTCAAGTTTAATCATTGTATATTGAGCTCTTACTGGGTGCCTAGGACTACACTATACATTTTATTTACATTCTCCACCCTAAAAACAATCTTGAAGGGTAGGGGTCATTATTTCAATTTTATGTGTGTAGAAATGGACAAATTTCCCAAGGATGTCAACTACCAAGTTAGAGTTAGGATTCAGACTCAAGTATATCTCTCTGCTCACTTTCCTAAAGTAGAGTGGGGTACATTGGGTCATTTACAGGCATTTGAACCTGAAAGCTGTGAAACGATAGCCCAGCAGACATAAAACATTATTGGACGAACAGTTGCTAGTCTTTTTAGTCTTTTTTTTTTTTGAGTCAGTGTTATTCTGTCATCCAGACTGGAGTGCAGTGGCATGATCAGAGGTTACTGCAGCCTTGATCTCCTGGACTCAGGTGATCCTTCTGCCTTGGCCTCTTGAGTATCTCGGACTACAGGTGCATACCACCATACCTAGCTATTTTTTCCCTTGTTTGTTTTTTGTAGAGACAAGGACTCATTATATTGTCCGGGCTGATCTTGAACTCCTAGTCTCAAGCAATTCTCTCACTTCAGCCTCCCTAAATTCTGGGATTACAGACCTGAGCCACCACGTCTGACAAATAACTGTTCTTCAATAAGAGTTTATCACTCAGTTCAGAACAGTTATACATCGTTTTCCTACTGAAATGGAGAGTTCTCAGATCTCAATAACCCACTTCCCATTGTTGTTTGTGAATTGTCAGTATTTATTTTAATAATAGAATCATTTCTGAAGGTAGAGTTATATGTTTTCTTTATAATGTCTGAATTTGGCTCCTTGTAGAGTAATTTTCTGAACGGGAATTTTGCTTCCATTACCTAATTGCAAAAAGTGGCCAAAATTTAAAAAGGCACTGGGAAGGGGAGGCAGTGCAGGAATTCAAGTGGACCTTAAGGTCTCACTCTTAAAAAGAAATGAAAATATTTTTGGACTGGATTAGCATGACTGAATTGTCATCCTATTTGCTGGTGTAATTACAGCTGGAAGGGGAGAATGAAAGGAATTGCTTTTCTCCCTTTTTTCTCCAATGATACCTAAAGTCAAATTATGTTTTCAGATTTTCTTTCTGAGAAGTTTGCAGATTTTACCATCATTAAAAAATATTATTACACCACTTGACAGCCTCTGCCCAAAGAATAAATTTGTTCTTGATGTCATAAAGACTCAGAAAAAAATGACATCAACCAACTAAAATGAAACCTCGGACAGTGAGAAAGCACATGCAAATGACATAAAATGCAGTATTAATAGCCAATGGAAAGGAATACTTCTTAATGCTGTCTTACTATCATCCAAAGTATTGAAAGAAGGGATAAGAATTTACATGAGTTTGGTGTGCCCCAAAGATGAATATCTTCCAAATGTCATTCATTTCCATCTTTTATTCTGAAATGCATATCTAAAACCATAAAATCATAGTAATTTAGTCACAGTCTACTGGATAGTAAAATTACTATATTCTTTCCATTCTTGCTAATTTTATTTCTCCATTGTCCCATCTTAGAAAGCTGCCAAATAAAAATTATCAGCGTGAAGTTAAGAAGTGAGACTCAGGCTGGGTGTGGTATATGTACCAGTCCAGTTTCAATGGGTAGCACGGTTGGTTCCATGTTTTTGCTATTGTGAATAGTTCTGAAATAAACTTGTGTGTGCAGGTATCTTTTTTGTAGAATGATTTGAGTTTTGAATAAGTTCTTAGTAAGAGTGACAATTCACCCACCTTGGCATTCCTCTGTGATTAAACAAATATGGATATAGTAGGCAGACCACCTTACCCACGTGATCTGGCAACCTTTTCAATTATACAAAGATTTTTATTTTTATTTTTATTTTTTATTTTATTTTATTTTGAGTTGGAACCTCACTCTGTCACCCAGACTGGAGTGCAGTGGCCACTCCCGGCCACTGCAGCCTCGACCTGCTTGGACTCCGGCAATCCTTCCGTCTCGGCCTTCCAAGTAGCTGGAACTACAGGCACACGCTACCACGCCCGGCTAATTTTTGATTTATTGTAGAGATGAGGTCTCGCCCAGTTGCCCAGGCGGGTCTCGAACCCACGGGCTCAGGCAATCCACTCAATTCAACCTCCCAAAGCGCTGGGATTACAGGCTGAGGCACTGAGCCCGGCTGGTTTTTATTTTTTATCTGTTTTGTTTTCAACATTACATAAAATAATTTTGGCTCTAATAAATATTTTAATATTATTCTTTCATCAAATAATATAACAGAAGTCCCCCAAAGGTAGCTTCTTTTGAAAAATCCACACAAAACCAAAATCTTTGATTACAGACATCAACCTCACTTCATTAGAATTAATCACATAGTCCCAGAATAAGTCCTAAATTTTCCCAGAGGAGTCACAATACATTTGAACAATATGTTGCAGCCTCAAAATAAAAATAAAATCATGGGTTACAGTTCTGACCAAAGACCTATATACAACTTGTAATATAATTCATTACAATACTTTATAATATTAATGATACACCTTATTCAATTTAGTATAAAGGTTTTTACAATGTCTGAAAATGAAGACAAAGAACAATGAAGTAGCTGATCATTAATTTCATTTAATGTTGGTTTATTTAATAGATTTCAGAGAGAATAAATGTAGAGAAGGATCCATAAAATAAAAAAGACCCCAGAGAGAAGGTCTTTGTTTCCACTGACCATAATTTCAACCTAAACCCAGCACTGTTACAACTATGCCACGATGGTTCTCAAACACTGGGGTGATACTGTTACTGAAATGATACAGGCCAGGCCCTAGAACTCTCTTCTTGGTTAATCCCCTTGGCCTTGATACTCAAGCTTTAGTGATTTGTACACCTCTTTTCATACTTTTATTGGCATCATGTATTTGATATTTATATTTAAATTACTTACTTTTTTAAACATAATACTATGTTAGCAATAATATAATAAATCATATGCTTTAGGATGTTATTATAATTTTTAAAATATATTAAATTAAGTTCACAACTATAAAATGTTTAATGTTTGTCCATACACTAAAGTATCTCAGTATTAGATGTACATATGATACTTTGTAAAACATCACCCTGGAGGCAACTGGCATCAGCAAAAGGCTGACATTTTCTCTTTTAATTCTAAAAGTGTCTTTCGCATCTATCCAACCTCTTCTTCACAGATGAGGGAACATCAAAAGGTAGTGAACCAAACTGCTTTTAGATGGTGAAGGACCTCACAACCAGAAAGTAAACCTCTGCTATATTTACACTTTCCTAAAAATCTTCCCTTTTATTTTCCTTTAAAATGTATGATAGTTAAAATATATTCCCTTGGAAAACAGCATTGCCAGACAGTTTGTACTGATATGTTCAACACAAGACATCAGCCAGTTAACCACAGAGAAAGCAAACTAAAAAATTAGGGAAAATAATCTAGACCCAGCATTTTCCAAAGTGTATTCCACAGAATATTAGTTCTACAAGATCGCAATACATGAAAAAAAGTGGGGGGGGGGGATAGAGAATAGGAGGAATATCTCTGTTCAAATGATTTGAGGAAATGCCACTTTAAAAAGTTAAAAGCATTTATTTATTCTAAGACTTCTCAGATATTTTGATATTCAACAGTGCCTTGTGAAATTTAAAGAGAAGTGTATATTAATTCATCAGTTCTAAATGTATGTGATAACAAAATATCCTTTTCTCTAGAATATTTCATGAGACTAGTGTTCTAAGACATATATTTTGGGAAATGCTGATCTATCTGGATTAAAAAATTTTTTTATTTTCTTCAGACAAAGGAGAACACACTCTAAGGCAATGGATATTTTCAAATGCTTTTTTTTTTTTTTTTTTTTTTTTTTGAGTTGGAGTCTCACTTTATCACCCAGGCTGGAATGCAGTGGCACGCTCACGGCCACCCCAGTGTTGACCTGCTGGTCTCCAGCAATCCTTTCATCTCAGCCTTCCAAGCAGTTGGAACTACAGGCGTGTGTTACCATGCCCGACTAATTTTTTTATTTATTGTAGAGACGAGATCTCATCAAGTTGCCCAGGCTGGTCTCGACCCCCTGGGCTCAGATAATCCTCTCACTTCAACCTCCCAAAATGCTGGGTTTACAGGCTTGAGTCACCACGCCTGACTTTTTTTTAACTTTATTTTATTATAAAGATGTAGGGTACAAGTACATAAGTAATGTACGTGCAGGTGACATTTGGGCCTCCAGGTGGTCTCACTTCCCCTGGTTTAGGACTAGTACCCTTTGTGTTGTTAAGTGCGCCTCCCTCCATTGTCTTATTTTCTTGAAGTACTTAGAGGTGCAGGCATCTTTTCTGGATTTATTTTTGTTAATCACTGCCTTGCGCCCCCAGGGACTCAAAAAATATTATTGGATGTGGATGATGGACATAAAAGACAATGTGGAAATTATTTTACTGGCAGTAGTATGGTTTATACTGGCTACTTCTTTGCTTTGAGAAGTAATTAACTTTTTTTTTTTTTAATCTTAACTTACAATGCTCCACAGAATGTGAGCCCTGATTATCTAAAAGCAATCTTTGCCGAAGCTGATATTACCTGAAGAGTATAACGGACAGCTGTTAAAACTCATGGACTCAGCAAACAGGATATTTAGAGGACTGTCACTTCCTCTCTGTGCACAGTACATAATCCTGCAAGGGAAATTCTCAGTGAAGATCAAGACCATGAACGGAAAACGAGTCCATTTGTCTAATTTTTCTAGCAACTACAGTTGGCCCTTGAACAACATGGATTTGAATGGCAGGGGTCCACTTATACACGGATTTTTTTTTCAACCAAATGCAGCTCAAAAACACAGTATTTGGGTACAGAAAAGGGCCAACCTTTCCCTGTATGCAGGTTCCAGAGGTCTGACAGTGAGACTTAATTATGCACAGATATTGATATCCGTGAGGGGTCCTGGAACCAATCCCTCAGGTAGAAAAAGGGACGACTATACTGCACATGGTTTTAGATGTTACTGTGTGGCCAAAACAGGAACCCCAGGATGCCTCTTAAGCCATAAAAAGTTATCAGACAAAGTTTTAACATTAAAAAGATATGAGAAATGTAGTCAGTGACATTGTCATCGAACTGATAGTCATAATACCAGGATTTTCATAGAGGGTGTACCACTCAATTGTTGTGTGTGAACTTGACCAGTCACTTTGCTTTTCTAGGACCCAGTTTCATCTATTGAATGAGAAGGTTGGGGTAAAAAAAAATCATCTAGCACCTGTTACTCAAATTGTGGTACACAGACCAGGAGTAACAGCATCACCCAAGATTTTGTCAGAATTGTAGACACTCAGGTGTCACCACAGACCTACTGCGTCAGAATCTGCCTTTTTACAAGCTCCCAGGTAGGCTAGTACACAGGTTTTCTAACTCTCTTCCTAGCCGCTCAGGCCGCTCCCCATTTACCCCCACTCCACCCAACCACCCTTGTGGTACTTCATTCCAAGTACGGAATTAGCAGTGAGGAATAATTTTTAGAAAAACTCTGGTAATCCAAGCCCTCTCTTTTGACAGATAGAGAAACTGAGGTCCAGAGAGGTAAAGTAGATTTCCTGAACCCAAACGGCTAATTAGGAACAGAACCCAGATTTTATTATTAGTTTCCCAGTGCGGTTGATTGTACTGTTTCAAGAGAATGTTACCAAAGTGATGGGATTAAATTGCCAAGTGTTAGTGTTGCAACAAATGAATAGCAAGATTCTCTTCTTGTGGAAAAGCCTTTTTAAAAGTTTTTAAAATGACTGCTTTTTAATGAAATTATGTTATTCCTGGAGGTACTTAGAAAAGAATCAAGTTACAGGATGTCTCATTCCTCTTCCAGGCGGTAGGAAAGCCTCTATATTCAGGCCAGATACTTACTCTGTCCTTTCCTCTCTCTCTCACCACTAATCCACACATGCACACCACCACCAAATGTAATTTGTTTAAGAATAATGGCAGAAACCACATGAGTTCATGGTGCAGGATGCTTACAAGCCCAATTTTAATCAATAACTCCTTTAGCAACCAGCATTTACCTTGTCTAAAACAACTGAACACTTCTGTTGCTCAGAAAACAAGTATACATCAGCACAGATAAATGAATGGATCATAGGCCGAAAAAATGATATCATGGCTACTGCTAAGCAAATTTCACCAACCCAATGTTGAATGTAATGGACATTTGTATATTCTCTGGGGGAAAGTGTCTCTTTTATACCTCAGGGCAATCTTCTTTTCCATTTTTGTTGCCACTCCTCTTTTCTCTGTTGTCACCAATGGTGACCAAGAAGCAAAGTCAGAAAGATTATAAAACCATTTGAACAATTGAGCATACTGCATATGGTCTTAGCAAATCAAATGTGTTCTTAATTTGCCTCAAGACTTTTCTGGGTTTTGCCCGGAAAAGATACCATCATGTCTTAGAATGTATCCCTGTCATGGGTGACGACATAATGATGTTTTGGTCAACGACGGAGAGCCTAGAAGATTATAGAACCATAAGATTAGAGTAAAGCTCATGGCTGGAGCCTGGTAAAGACTAGCCATTGTAACATTGTAGCACAATGTATTACTCATGTATTTGTGACAATGCTGCTGTAAACTACTACACTACCAGTCATATAAAAGCATAGAACATACAATTATGTACAGTATATAATACTTGATAATGATAGTAAATAATGATGTTACCGGCTTACGTATTTATGAGTATGTTTTTATCTTTATTTTGGTGTATACTCCTTCTGTTTATTTTAAAAAATTAATTTAGAACAGCTTCAGGCCCTTCAGGAAGCATTCCACAAGGCATTGTTGTCCTTAGAGATAACAGTTCCGTGAAGGCCTTCCAGTGGGATAAGACGTGGAGGTAGAAGACTGTGATGATGATTCTGGCCCTCTGCAGGTCTAGGCTAATGTGTATATTTGTGTCTTCATTTCTAACAAAAAAGTTTTCAAAGTAAAAAAATAAATAAAATAAAATTTTTAAATAGAAAAAAACTTATAGAATAAGGATATAAAGAAGGAAAATATTTTTGCACAGCTGAACAATGTGTTTTTAGCAGTGTTATTGCAGAAGAGTCAAAAAGTTCAGAAAATTGAAAAGTTTATAAAGCAAAAATGTTACAATAAGCTCAGATTAATTTATTATTGCTTAAAGAAAAATATTGTTATAAATTTAGTGTAGCCTAAGTGTCCAGTGTTTGGAAAGTCTAGGTGTACAGTAACATCCTAGACCTTCACATTCACCCAGTACTTACTCACTGACTCAGAGCAATTTCCAGTCCTGCAGGCTCCATTCATGGTAGTGTCCCAGAAGGGTGTACCATTTTTTATCTTTTATACCATATTTTTACTGGATCTTTTATATGTTTAGATACTAAATATTCACCATTGTGTTACAGTTGCCAACAGTATTCAATGCAGTAACATGCCATCCAGGTTTGTTACTAGAAGCAATAGGCTATGCCACACTGCCTAGGTGTGTACTAACTAGCTTATACCATCTAGGTTTGCGTAAGTACACTCTGTGATGTTACACAACAACAAAATTGCCTAGCAACATATGTCGTAGAATGCATCCCTGTCGTTAAGGGATGAATGATTGTTTTTACAATAGAATTTTACAAATTGCATGGTGCCATTTTACCCTTTGAAAATGATCTTTCTTTTTCTTCTCCCTCATAGCATTTAGCATAATTATCAGCTGATTGTCAAACCAAATGGGTCAAAAGTTAATTTTGGTATTTATTTTATGGCTAATAAATTTAAATTGTCTTCCTCGTTCTTCAATTCGTTGCTACCTGTAAATCTTTATAACTTTGAGAGATTCTTTGTTTTTAATCTTTTTTATCTTATACAAAGTTGTAGGGTTTTGGGGGTTTTTTTTATAGATCAACATTCTTCTGTGGGATGAGATCAGGTGATTTACAAAGTTTAGTCAAATTATTTTTAAAAATCTAGCACATGATAAGCTAAGAACTGAGCAAAATGCATACTTTCTTTTCACAAGAAATGTTTGACTAATGGCAGAAGTAAAAACTGCAGTGCATCCTTCTAAAAGACACAGGTTAGGAGTACAATTAACATCTACAGTCAAATTACTTCTTTTTTCTTTTTAGTAATAGTGTTAAGGGTAGTCATCTTAAACCACAATCTAACCAAATAACAAATACAGTTTTAGACCAAGATTCGAGAGCAGTTCTATTCAATAGAAATATGAGACCATAAACATAATTATAAATGTTCTGGCAGTCACATTTAAAAAGTAAAATGAAATCAGTAAAATTTTTTTTTTTTTTTTTTTTGAGTTGGAGTCTCCCTCTGTCGCCCAGACTGGAGTGCAGTACCCGCTCCCGGCTCCCACAGCCTCGACCTGCTGGGCTCTGGCGATCCTTCTGCCTCAGCCTTCCAAAATTAATTTTTTAAATATATATTATCTAGCTAATATCTCTGAAATACTCTTATAATAAATACGATTAAAAAATTACTCATGAGATATTTTAAATTAGTCATAGTAGTCTCCACAGACCAAGCTAATCTTAAAAGATTAGAAGAAAATGACTAGAATTTAAAGAAAAGCATAAATAACTTTTAAATTATTTAAAAAGTCATTTTTGGTGATAAACTAGCACAAACCTTGAGATAATCAAATTGTTATGGTCTCTTGTTTTGTGTGTGTGTGCCAAAAAATCTCAGGAGAAAACTGAAGATTTTTTTTTTTATCACCAATTTCTGTGAGATTTGCAGTTAGTGGTCAGGTTTCTGCAATACAAAAAATTAAAACAATTAAAAAGCAGAAGACTAGCTGGATGTTCTTACCCTCTCTGCCTCACTACCTCCCCTCCCCCGACTGCATTCTTCCCCAGGTCTCACCTCCCCCTCTCCTACTTGCCTTCATTTCTATCATAACACTATTACAATTTGTAATCATTTATTTATTTGTTGGTTTCCTGCTTTTTTGTGTGTATTGCACACAATACAAGCTCTGTAGAGCAGGAACCAGAGGTCTTGTTCACCTTTATATCCAAAGTATATGTCCCCCTGCCTGGTACATGCGAATCACCGAATATTTGTTTAAAACCATAAAAGTATTATGGTAAGGATTATCAGCTAAGTCAGTCTAAAGAATTTTCTCACTAGTAAAATACACATAGAATTCTACATATTGTGTATCCTAACATTCGATAAACTAAGCAGGAGAGTAAACATATCAAAACTTTCAACTTCTATAGCACTACCCATTCTTGGACATTTAAGAATAACTTCCTCTTCCAAATGTTCTCAAGAGTAACAAGATTTACGGTCTGTCCAGGCCCCACCCTCAGGGCTAAGAAGGATCTGCTAGGGGCATCTGCCAGGAGAAGCTTGGACCAAGAAGCTTAAGTCTGAAAGTTGGGATATTTCCACCCAGAGCAACCAAGAGCGGCTAAGTCAGGAGAGCTTGAAACAGGGTCAAAGAGAGAAAACAAAGATGGAAGAGCAGGTGTGAGTGAATTTCCATGTGAGGGGACAGAGGGCACAGTACTGGATGAGATGAAGGCCTGTTTGCATTTGGCCAGCAGCTAGTAGGAGACTCAATCCACCAGGGTCCCTGCACAGAGACATCGAGTAGTCTTTTATCAGGCCCCAGGATCACAGTTAATGCACAACCTTAGCAGAAACTAAAACGAGCCAGGCTCACACCAGCTTCTGACTACCAGACCTGAAGGTGGTAAACACGTTTTCACACCTAGAGGTATATTACTTTGGAATTCATGTGACAGATTGAGGCATAACTGATGTAGATCTATTTTGTCATTTTTCATCGTCATCCTCTTAAACCCATTTTTTCTTGAGTGTTTATGTTTTTTAAAAGTAATATGTAGTAAATTTCGTCATTTTCTACAATCCTCATCGGAAATATACAAACATTTTAAATAACACAGAAAAAACCTGAGTGTCTATTTGAGCTGTGAAATGTTTCCTGGTACATGAGACATTAAAGGAGTAGCGACTATAAAGAACCTTTGGTATGATTAAATCTGCTAATAAACTTTATAGGTTTATGACTCAGAATTAAATTAGTCAAGTTAGGAAGTTAAAAGGAAAACAACTGAATTGTTTAAAATACTGGCATTCCCTGAGGAGCTGGGCAAAGCTGCGATAAAAGCATTAGGGAGTTCACTGGAAATGCTTTGGCACTGGAGAGGTGGTTCGAGAATCTTTCAGCACCTAGGAATGACTCTAGCTTGAAAAATACACAGTTTTCACCAATGAGGGCTATAAATTCTCACTGACAAAAGATAGTCAAAAGATTTAAGAGACATATGATTCAGTGCAGCTGCTCACATCTGGAAGCCAGTTTCTTTGGAAGGATTTGTGGATACACATCTGAGCATTTCTCCTTCACATCCTAACTTATAACCCAGGTCATAACCAAATTGTATTTTTCTCCGTACTATAGCATTAGTGCTACCTGGCCAGCTCAGAATACAAATATTTGTGTAAGGGAAATACCAGAATTGATGTCAGAAAGGATCCAGAGTAAGTATTCAAGTCACTTACTGATTCCAAAAGGAGTTGTGAAGGATGCCACTGTAACAGAGGCTGGATCTCTGCCCTCAATTCACGTTCATTCTAGTTGGAGAAAGAAATACACAACTGACACTAAACCACTCCATTTAAAAAATCAGTACAATAGTAGTCCCTGGTCTCTGTCACTGTTTTATTTTCTCTAGAGCACCTGTCACCATCTGAAATCACTTTGCATGTTTATTTATTGTATATATACTTATTTATGATGAATCTCTCCTATTAGAATGTATGTTCCATGGGAGGAGAGACTGGGTCTGTTGAATGATGACTACCAGTGTGAACGAATACAATGGATCACTTACAGCAGGATAGAATTAAGTACTCAAGAAGTGATGTAGATACTATGAGCTCCAAGCATTAATAGGAAGAGTAAAATGAAGTCTTATGGTCAAGATAGGTTCCCTAGAAGAGAGGAAGCCTTTGAAGATAAGGCAAATTTGAAGAAGTGGAGAAGGACCGTTGCCAAAGTGAGGTAGGGTGTGAAAAGCAGAAACAAGTACAAGAAACAAGTAATAGCTGTAGGCTAGCTCTTTGGTTTCCCCATGTTATAAATTTGAAGTTAAACTTCCCCTTACCACACCTCTCCCTTCTTTAAAAAAAAGTCATCTTTGAACCAGGCGCAATGGCTTACGCCTGTAATTCCAGCTACTCAGGAGGCTGAGGCAGGAGGATCACTTGAGCCCAGGAATTCAAGAGCAACATAACAAGACTGAGCAACATAACAAGACTCTGTCTCCAAAAAATAATAATTTTAATTATCCTGGCATGGTGGTGCATGCCTGTAGTTCCAGATACTTTGGAGGCTGAAGCAGGAGGATCATTCGAAACCAGGAATTTGAGGTTACAGTGAGCTATGATCGCACTGTACTCCAGCCTGAGCAAAAGAGCAAGATCTTGTCTGCAAAAAAATAATAATTGCTTAAAATGCCATTCCATCACACACGTTCAAACTCTACAGCCACGTAAGACTCATCTTCCCCCTTCACTTCTCCAAAGAGTGCCCAAGTTCTAAAAACTGTCTTCATTTTCTCACCTGTACACTCTCTTCTGTGCACACCACCACCATGTCGACCAAGCCCTCATTGACATCTACATGAACTGTTTCAACAGTCTCTGAATTGGTCATCTTGGCCCCCAATTTACCTTCCAAGCCATGATTTTTAGCTCCAGCTCTACCTCTGGGTTATCTGTGTGACAATAGACAGGTAAATCACAAGCTCTCTCTGCCTTGGTCCTCTCCTCTGTATGGTGAGGACCTTGAATGGTCTACACCCTCTCCACACTTGCTTCCTGCTCACACATCATAGAATCCTATGATATCTCTGTCCTCTGCAGAACCTACACTGTGCTTTGGACAGATGGATGATCAAAGGTTATTTTATTTGAATATGATTGTATGGCACTTTCCAAATTATCTGAGAGTTTCCATTCCAAGATTCTTTCTAGTTATTTCTTTGTTGGACTTTATTTTACTTGCTCAAATTCATTCACACTCTGAGCACAGGGCTTTCTCCATTCTAACCAAAAACATAGTTAATTTTCCATCCTAAGGAAAAAAAAAATCTAGCTAATCATATTTTTAAAAACCAAATCAATTCTCCATTCTGATTAAATATCTCTGCCCCCTCCACACATAAACCCATTCTCTAAGAAAGAAGCACATTCTTTCTTACATCTTTTAAGTATAAATTAAACAGTCTCGTCATTTAGTTGATGTAAGTTATGCTTATAACGTGTTGAGATTACTGATTGTTGATTAAATAATTGGATGAATTAAAAAGAAGATGAGAGCTGTACCTCCCAAATGTCAGTGTGCGCATGACTCATCTGGGGATGTCATGGAAAGGCAGGCAGGCTTGAATGCAGTTTGTCTGGAGTGAGGCCCGAGATTCTGCATGCCTAACAGATACCCAAGTGATACCTGAGAGCCTGCTCCTGCTCTGAAAACACAGGTGCTGGTGGCAAGGTGTGAAATAACAGGGAAACTTAAAGACCATCATGTCAAACTCCCTCATTTGTACAGGGGAGGCAGGTTAAGGCCCAGACTTGTGCAATAGCATGTTCTGGGTCCTGTAACTGATGCTCTCAGAAGATGGATAAGCACAAACCTACAAACCACCTCACTGGGGTCACGGCTGCTCAATGCCACGCTGTCCCCACACATGTAGATGTGCACCCTCACTCTCTTCTGGTCCCACTTGGTTTGGTAAGTCACACTTTGGGAAGAGCAGCATGGTTCTTACCCCCTTTATAAGTCCTCAAGTCTCATCCTCCTCACTTACTAGGTTCAAAGGGCTTAACCTCCAAACCACCAAAGAAAAAATCAGAAGGGACACTTTTAATTCTGCCAAACCAGTGTGGCTGCCTTTTTCCTATTTTTACCAGAGCTTTGCCAAATCCTTGAAAGAAAAGATAACTGTTTTCTAATTGTCTTAAGCTGGAATCTGAAAGACCCAGACTAAGACTCAGTGTTACTACCGAAACATGGCTGAGGCATCCTTTGAGTTGTAAGCACATATATGTGTGTGTGCACACACATGCACACACCCATAGCAGTGTGTGTTGGGTATTTTGACACATTTTGTATATTCTGCGGAAGTTCTATGTCTATAGACATGCAGGTTGTCTGACTTACCCCTAGAGAATTCTAGTAGTATCCCATGTATAGGCCTCCCCACTCTTCCCCTAGAGCTTCATGATTTTGCATTAGGCTTCGAAGGTCAGAAGATCTTATTTATAAGAATAAAGGCAACACAAAAGGAATATTCAGACAACAGTATGAATTTATTTTCCATTGGTAAGGACCAGAGATCAGTCACAGCTCACTAAGGGAACATCTAAAAATCATAGCGAGGCCCCAATGGAGGGAAGTGGGAAACAGCACTCGTTTTTAGTTTAGTCTATTAAGAAAATTATCAGCCTTGAATTCATTTGGTTTCAATTTACTTTTCACAAAGCACATATGTAGTGAAAGATCTTGGGCTTGTGTTTTCCTTTCTGCTTGCAAATTTCATCCCATTTAAAACATGAAAGGAGAAAAATAACGGCATTAACCAGAGCCAAACATAATATGGGTGGGCACAGAACAAACTTTCCCTTAGAAAGCATTACCTCTACACATAACGGGTGAGATTTTTCCTTAATAGGAAGAGAGACGCATGTCTTTCAGCAGCAGAGCATTTTGCTGTCAATGGGTCATAACATATGTCTGGGAGCATCTGCCTTCTCCTTCACTTTTTGGAAACCCAGACTGTAGGACAAAAACAGAAATTAGAGTAAACAGAGGTTTCACTGAGTGAGAGATGCTATCCTCCTAACTTTGTCCTCTTGAAAGTAGAAGCTGAATGGTTTTTTCTGAAGTGTGAATTCCTTTCTTAGTCTGTTTCTGAGTCCCATAGCACTGAAATTTGTAATATTCAAGAAAAAAATGCATACCGACTATCTCTCCCCTTCTTAAACATAAACTCTCAGCTATCAACTTCTACTTAATTATGGGACTTTAGAAGTTGTGAATGGTCGATCTGGAAGATCATTAGCCCTTAGTCCTAAGCGTGTCTGACTGAGATCCGGGTAGGGAAATACTAATATTTCTTAGCCAAAGACTGGGCCAAGACCTAATTCACAATCCGATGCTCTTTTCATGATACAGGTTTCACCTGAAAGAATGAAAAAATTATCTGGAAAGCACTTAGATGCTATTGGGCCCATCAAAGGAGCCACTACCATGAGAAGTGAGATGATCTGAGCCACTCACTGGGCATGAGCTAGGGAGGTTGTCTTCCTCACAAAGGCAACAGAAAGGCCTCAACTTCCTGCCTCCTCAGCCCTACCACACAGCGACTGTGTCCCGTATCAGAGATTCTGGACTTTAGTTGAGCGCTACCCTCTCGCGAGTATCCTGTCGTCAAATTCAGACATAACTAAGACAAAGTGATCCTTGAAGCCATTAACAGATAGCTCTTAGTTTGTTTCTAAGACGACCTCTCTCCATAATGGGAGAAATAGAGCCTCGGTCTGCATATCAGAAAGCCCAGAAAAGGGAGAAGAATGCAGAAAGGAGAGCAGCATTCTGACTTAATCTGCTTCCCAGTTTTGCCTAAGCCAGGCCTTAACTGTGTTCTGATCATCATTATCATGCCACAATATACCATGTGGAGACAAGTTGCCTCTAGCAGCTATAGCTAAGGAATGACTAGTGCCCAAAGAGAAGATAAATAAAGGCAAGTTATCATTTCCAATTGAATCAAGACTTTTTCCTTTGGCTACTAATATCTCAGAGGTAACCCAGGGGAGATTTTAATTCCTGTGAGTAATAATAAAGGTGGTGGTGGTGAAGATGATGATAGGATGAAGACGATCGTGGTGATGACAGTTAATGTCAGACGTGCCAAGCAATGTTATTTATCCATTCAATCATCCATGTATTTAGCAAACACGTGTTCAGTGTCTCCTCTGAGTGAGGCACTGTTCTAGACACTGGGGATTCTGTAGTGAAAGAAAAAGAAAAGCTTGTCCCCTGATGAAGCTTGCATTCTAGTGGAGAGGCCAAGGTAGCAAGCCATCAAGTAGATACATATCGGATGGTGTAAAGCGCAAAGAAGAAATTAAGTAACCTAAAGAAAACATGTCAGGTGAAGTTCCTTATTCACAGACATCGTCAAGGAAGGCCTCAGTGTAGAAGTCACATTCAAAGACCTAACAAAAAAAGAAAAATGAGGGAGTGAGCTATAAGAATTTCTAGGAAAGAATGTTTCAGAGGGAACAGCCCATGCAAATGTCCTGAACAAGGAGCATGCTTAGTGTGTTCGAAGAACAGCGAGAAAGCAGATAGAGCTTAGGAAACAAGGGGAAGAATGGTAGGAGTTGACCTCAGAGAGGTGTCAGAGACTCTCAACATGCAGGACCTCATAAAGTTTCGGCAGGAGCATGGCTTTCACATTCATAAAACGAAAACCACTGGGGGTGTTGACTAGATGAGTGTATGATGTGACACATTTTAAAAGAATCATTCTGATCGTTCCGTTTAAATTAGACTTTGAGGAGATTTTAAGAAATGTATTAACTCATTTAAGCCTCACAAGCTATGAGATTTGTGCTGTTTCCCATTTTACAGATAACAAAACTGAGACAGAGAAGTCACACAGATAGATGGTAAATACCGGAGCCAGGATAACAGCCCAGGCAGCTGGCTCTAGAGGTCATGCTTTTAATCTCAGATATTGTATGCCTGCTCAAGAAAGAATGCAGAGGCAAGGAAAATTGGTGCAAACATTGTTGGAATGGGACCATTAGGAGCTGTCCTAGTTGGGAGAAGAAGCATCTTTTCCCCTCATTCTATTTCCATTATTTCACTGACCATATTGCTCTGTAGACAATGAGTCAGAAATACCTGGCTTTGTCACATTGTTTAAAAGAAAAAAGTCTACTAAAAGTCAGGAATATAGGCATTATTAACAGAACTTAATAATGACTTTGTTTCAGTTACCAGAACTGTCAACTGCAGTACTGAAAGGGGTCATTGCACAATTATTTGTCAGGCCTGCCCGGCACAAGATTAAGAAGAACTTGGAAAGAACTGAGATTTCTGGCCAGGCACAGTGGCTCATGCCTGTAATCCCAGCACTGTGGGAGGCCGAAGTGAGAGGTGAGAGGTTTGCCTGAGCTCATGAGTTCGAGACCAACCTGGGCAACTTGGTGAGACCTCATCTCTATAATAAATCAAAAATTAGCCAGGTATGGTGGTGCGTGCCTGTAGTTCCAGCTACTTGGAAGGCTGAGGTGGAAGGATCGCCAGAGCCCAGCAGGTCAAGGCTGCGGTGATCACGAGCATGCCACTGCACTCCAGCCTGGGTGACAGACTGAGACTGACTCAAAAAAACAAAGCAAAACTGAGACTTCCTTTCAGTGATCACCATGTTGATATTATTCAATCTCATCCATGGTCTTCAACCCTCACTCCCAGACAGCTTGGACTTCTCTACTTATTTAAAACTGGTAAAGAAATTCTCCACAGTATATGTATTTTACTCACTTCAGTTCTCCTCTACCATTCTTTTGAAAATTAAATGCCTAGTTGCCAAAATTTCTAGAAGAAAGTTGTCATTAAATCATTCCAACACCATCTTTCAACAAAAAGAAACATAAGCAAATTAGCTTCACTTATGATGTGCCAGAGTTTTAGAACTCTCAACATTAGAATATGTAATATTAGTTAAAAGCCATATTTTTGCATAAATCATTATGTAAAGTGTTTACACATATAATTAGGTAAAATGTAACCACATATACATAAATAATTATGTTCTACCAGTTATACTGCAAGTATGGTATTTTTTTCCTCATTAATTTTTTTATAAGCTGTCTAAAGAGTGAATGAACTGAATGAATCCCACCAGATAATGAAGAACCCAATTCAACTCAAGGAGAATCCTTTGAGTGACTTAACCCTTGAAAAGGCAGGCAAAAGAAATATTATATGTAAGAACTTCCTATACCCAAGGAATGCACAACCTTGTCAGAAGGACAAGCTTATATACCTTACATCAAAAAGAAAAATATGCAGAGTTAATAGCTAATATGGTAGCTCTGCTTTGTGGAGCAGTCCTGGAGTGTTGCCTGGCAGTGCTGGCCTGCCTTAGTGCCCATTCCCTCCTGCCAGCCAGATGTCCTCTATTCTCCAAGCCCTTCAGACTACATTTCTGAAGTACCAATCCATATGTACCTATAAAGTACATACAAAGGGGAACTCCAAAAAAACATAGTTATCTTCTGGAGGGCAGGCCCCTTGTGGTAGGCTACCCCTCCAGGCAAGTGCTCTGGGAACCCATTGGCATCAATGTACCAGCTAGTGTTGTTGTGACAGACTGCATTAGGTTTCAGTAATTTTTTTTTTTTGAGAGTCTTTCAACACATTTGTCCATTTCATGATGGGTGATTTAAAAGCACATCTGCCTACACTGTGCTAAGTGTTCAGTAGTTTTGTTGTTGTTGTTGTTGTTGTTGTTGTTGTTTTACCAAAAACATCATGACTCCCGTGCCCTACCCTCCCTATTTACCTGATCTCATCCCCAAACAATTCTTTTTTTTTTATTTCCCCGGTTGAAAAGAATCCTCAAAGGGAAACATTTTGCCTATATGAAAGAGGCAAAACAAAAAAAATGGCAGAAGCACTGAAAGGCATCAGAATTGACAAGTTTAAAAACTTTTGAGCAGTGGAAACGCATCTCAATAAGTGTATTGCATCAAATGGAGAGTACTTTGAAGGTGACAGAAGTTTTAAAAAGTGAGAATAAATACACAATAATTTTTTATAAGTAAATTTCTTTTTTCTAATCCTCCTTCATACAAACATCTCTAGGAGTGTTGGGGGGCTTTTCTTCTGGATCTGGAGATCCCTCACACCGACAGGGCAGTTTTCACTGATGTAAGAGATGGGAGACTGAACCGGGCAATTTTGAACATGGATCCCACAAACAGGGTGACAGCCTGAAGTAAGGTACCCAGTAGACAGCTCAGAGCAGCAAGAAGGTACTAGACGCCTGGGTGGTTAGGAGAGAATTTATTGAAAGCTGAAAGAGGAGTCCAGCAAGGAGGGACGGTGCGTGCAACCTTACAAACTTGACAAGCAGAACTCTATATCTCAGAAATAGATGACAACTTCTACTATACCCCTTTCTTCTGGCCTGCATGTTATTCTGTTTCCAACCCCCACAAAGCAAGGTAATAGTAGAGTTATTTGATTAAGAGACACCATTTCCCATTAAAATCTCCAGGTACTTCTGTTGCGCTCCAGGTTTGGGAATCACATAAGAGTTCATTTATTCATTATTAAACGTATGGATCCCCCATTATGATTTAAGCAGGCCTCAGAGGGCCAGCCAGGAGCCTAACTCCCTTCATTACTATAGGCAATCTATGTTCTGAGCTCCTAACTGCTGATTTATGCCACTGGGGATCCTTGCCAGGGGATTTAAGAGGGTGCCTTGTATCCTTTCTGGATTAGAATTTACATGCTGTCTTGACTTAGGGACAGCATTAGAGTACTAAATAAGGGACTACAGATCACTTGGTTTTATTTATCTCTCTCCCTTTTTCTGCACTTGAATTATTTGCATGCGGGGAAAACTTCATGCTACAGCATTTTTGTAAAGGTCCCGAGAGAGATATCTATCACAATACTGGTTAAGAAAACTATAATGCAAGACAGATCACTGAATTTACATGACAGTCCGCACAAAAAGAGCATGGTTTATATTACCAGAATAAGAACATGTCAAAAGTTCGCTTAGTTATAAGAAGCAGGGAGACTTTGCTCCTGTTTGGAAGATGAATAAACTCCTGTTCCCAAGGTATGATTGGGCGGGGAAGCATAAAGAGCGCAGTAAAAGATGAATAATTATTTCATTTCTTTAATTTATTCCATTTTAATATTTTCCCAACATGGAACCAATAGGATGATAAGTAACTAATAATACCTATTTGTAAATGTCACTATATTTTTTCTTAGCATACATGATATTTTTGTTTCCCTTTCTTTTCTATACTTTCATATATATTATAGATATTTTAGAAAAGGATCCAAATTTTATGGTCCTTAATTATAACTATGGCAAACTGAGTGACAGGTAAATAAATTACTGTTAGGTCAGGAAAAATATGCAGCTTGTATATACACTTTTTTTTTTACTTTATTTATTTATAGAGACAGGGACTCGTTATCTAGCCCAGGCTGGTCTTGAAGTCTTAGCCCCAAGTGATCTTCTTATCTCAGCCTCCCAAAGTGCTGGGATTACAGGCATGAGCCATCATACCCAGCCTTGTGTATACACTTTAGAAAACAGCAACATAGACTTGCCTTCCCAATAACCTCACTTCACCCCGTCCCCTAAAAAACCCATGCAGGTTTGTGTTTGTAATTGTCCTCCTCCCTACTGGAAAAATTGTGACAATGTGAACTATTGACAGAAAGGACGTTAATCTCCAGTTCAGGTTTTCTATTTTTCTAATATAATCTTATTTGAAAAAGTCGGGTAAATTTCTTCAGTGAAAGCAAGCTTTGTTTTCAGGGTGTTTTTTGTTGGGTTTTTTTTTTCTTCTTCTTCTCTTCTTTATTCCTTGCCTAGAACCCAGCTAAGAACTGAGAACTAGAAGTTCAGAGTCATTACAGAAAGTACTCAGCCATACTGATGTGGTCATTCTCCCAAGGAAAAATAGGGAAACATTGCCAAACCCTGAACAGAGTCCCAGCATTAAAATTCCAAACTTTAAACACATTTTCAGACTGAGAGCCATGTGTTCTGACCAAATGTCCTTCAGGTTAGATCATGACCAACAGTTCTGATTCCATGACTGGTTGGGAATGGAAGGACTGGAGTTTGTCAGTTGCCTTCTCGACAGAGTGTCAGTCACCTTGATGTGCATATTTTCATATCACTTTAAATAATTAATTCAGCCTTAACCTTGACACTTCTGCAGTGCTAGAAAGGTATATAAACTTTGCTGTTCATGAGTAACATTGACTTTTCTTAGAATCACTGCAAAAGGAACATCCTCATATCTAAGTGTAGGTAAAGGAGCTGCACCAGTCTTGTTTGATGGTACATGCGCCTTGGATTGATTTATAGGTGTGTTTTCTTAATGCTTAGCTTTCTTTGTTCTGAAAATATCTGGGCCAGCCTACAATGATGCAGACAATACAATAAGATAAAAATCAATGAAAAGTAAGAAGAAGATGAGTTAAAGGGCATTAAGGGTAGAAATGTGAAATGGAGTGTAGAGAAAGAGGGCTGCCCTAAGCAAGCTTCATGGCACGGGGCAGGGTGTCAAGAGCAGGCAGCAGAAAGGCCTGGGTCCTTCCTTCTTTCTAGCAGGACATGTGAAAAGGAAAATATGATCATTTATCAAAGTCCATCACACACACACACACACACACACACACACACACACACACACACACGACCCGCCGCTGACAATGCTTGCTGACACACTAAGAGGGTAACGCTGCCCTGGTCTGAGGAAAAGAGTTACATCCCAAAACCTCCTGGGCAGAATAACCAGGCCTTTAAACCCTCCTTGGGTGCCACTGTTGCTTCGATTTCACATCCTACTGGAGAGCTTTCAGCTTTATGTTAGTAAAAGTGAGGACCTTCAAACCCTCGGTAAGTTAGACATTGCCCTCCTGCTTTACCTGTCGCTGGACATCATCCCTCAGAGCACACAAGTGCTTGACCATCTCCCTGACGAACCTGGCAGTTGTGCTTAGGAAGAGGGTGCTAGCTGCCCCTTGCTTCCTTTTCTCTGGCTTAAGGAAGTCAGAGAATCGACATGATCGGGCCCAGGTCCTCCTGAACTGGAGGTGTGTCCAGAGAGAAAATTGGAGAAAATGCCATCAAGTAAGAAAAATAGGAAATCAATAAAAACAAGTAATAAACAAATAATGAAATTAAATCACAACGAAGAGCCTGCTAGTCTAGGCTACGTGTACATATTTAATAAAATAATAGTTAACTGAGCACATACTATGTGCATTCTGCTCTGAGAGCTTTACATTTCATTCAGGTAATCCTCCCAACCACTCCAGGAGATAGATAGCATTCCTTTTGTTATAAATGTTGCAACTGAGGCAGGGAGAGTTTAGGTGACCACCCCAAAATCACACCAAGGGGCACGGTCGAGATTCAGATCTGGAGAGTCTTACTCCAAAGCTCCTCTCTTAGCTGTGAACTCAAACACCCTCTTCACCTCACCCTTCACCCTTCATCAACACATATTCCTGGGACTACCGTGTCTGACTTCTTTTCCCTTTGATTTAGGCTAATTTTCCTCTCTGTCAAAAAAAAGGGGGAGGGGAATTCCAGAGTGTTACTTGTGTTGCTTCTACATTGTTCCCAACCCTCTTCTCAAAGACACGGCTGCTCATGTGGTGAGGAGGTATCTGAGGGTGGATGTACTTGAGCGAGCGAGTTCTGTCCCAGAACTGGAAATTGAAGAAGATGCCAGGTGTCTCAAGTCCGTCTGTGGCCAGAGACCTAATTCAGAAGGTGGGTCTGTCCTTAATTCCTCATTTCTCCTTCATTGCTGGGTCTCCATTTCTCTTTGCCCCACATCAAAAGCCAAGACACTCACTTCTCGAACTGGGCCCATTGGCTTGGCTTGCCAGGAAATCACCAGCATGAATTATTCTGATGATAAAACCTTCCGCCCGAGGCTGGAGCCCACTTCCTCAGCCCTTCTTTGATCTCTGCAGAACTTTTCTTTTTTGGAAAAACCATACTGGCAAGCACACCAAACTCCTTCCACATACTTGAGATTTTACAGTGGCTTTTTTGGAACTCCGTTATATTTTACATGTTAGTCGATCTCTGCTGGATTGGGCCCTGCAAGGACCTGTTGACACCTCACAGCAGAATTTCACAAAATGTTCTAGGAAGAGATAATTTTCTAATTATAACACCAAATTCTGCTTATGAAGGCATTTTCCAAACCACTTCGTTTCCAGTAGTGGGAATAGTCTGAAGTGAAATTAGACCCGGGGTGCATACTTTCTTTTCCTTTCTCACTGTCTAATTTGTATTTTTTTTCTTTGCTTTTTGGTATTAGGAAGTATTGCTTGGAAAAACGAGGGTATGCTTTCCAAATGCTCACCTGAGAATGCAACCCTAAAGAAAGGTTATTTTTCTCAGACTAACACTCGGAAGCAACGGCACTGGGCTATTTTACTCCAGCAGCAGGATTTAGGGCCCCCCAAGGAATGTAACCTACCCTTCTGGGCCTCCTTGGCCCTTCTTGTGCTTTCTGTCTGTCTAGACAGCTCTTCCTCCAGCCACCACTTAGAAAGGCAACTCCTTCTTATCCTTTAGACCTTGTTTGACCTTCCTCTACAGGCAGCCCTCCCTGACCCACTATCCCAGTGTTCCCGGAGTATGGCCGGTAGACCAACTGCATTGGAACGACCAGGGACCTAGGGACATGAATTTTAACAAACTCTCAGGAGATGTATACACACATGAAAGTGTGAGAATGTCTGCTGTATGCTGAGTTCAAGCCCGAGTTCTACCCACCCATCATCCCTGTCCACCCCATATCAACTGGTAATTGACCTGTTCAATATGTCTTCTACATCAGACCATAAACCCTGTCCACACAGGGACACAGTTGAGTTTTTAGAACTTGGCACTCTTTGGGTTACAGTAGGTGCTCAATAAATATCTATTGACAAATTGAAGCAAATCAATTTATCAGAAGTTTTTTTAAAAAAGAAGTTCTCAGTTTCAGGAATTAATCTAATTCTGCTTTTAAAAGAAAACAATAAAGCAATAAAAGAAGTCTCTATGAAGAATTTATTAAAAATAAATAAATAAATAGATACCTGCAAGATACATCTTTCTCTATTGAATCTGACCTCGAATTCACTTCCTCTGGCCTGCGTATCATCATCAATATTCTGAATGGCAACAGAGGCATTATCAGTTATTAAAAACTAATTTTTCTCAGAAGATGAGCATTTCGGCGTAATGTCCTTTTGAAAGGTTTTCAAGAACAAAGCACAAGTCACAAAGAATTTCCTTATCAAAATGAAAGTCATACTAGGTCTTAGCCAAAAGACTAAGAAGTGATAAAATTCAGCTAAAGAAAGACAATTATGCATGAGTAAATCCCTTTCATCAAAGACCCAACTCCCTTCGTTTCACGTGTGAGAAAGGTCTGACTAGGGGGCAGGGAACCTCAGGACAATATGTGCTATTTAAATAGGCATATAGATTTTTAAAAACCATCCTCATTAACATGCCATTGAGCTCCACATTTTGTCAAGAGTATGCACGTCTGTATGTGCATGTGCACGCATCTGAAACTCACTAAAAAGGTTGTGTCACAGAAAAAGAATTCTGGGTTATATGTGTTAAACCAGAAAAAGATGACCCAGGAATCCCAGAGAAATGCAGCAATGCTGTCATCCCTGGAACTGGGATATTTCCCAGACTTCTGCCTGGGCTACTCACCAAATATTCTCTCTCCTTGCCCCATCCACAGGAGAAGTAGCATGCATGGGAAGGAACAGGTTGTGACCATGAAAGCTGTAGTGCATATAAAACAAACCCATTTCATTATCTCCATGCTCTCCACACACTAATAGGAGGATTCTAGTACAGAAAAACAATAAAATTGTGTTTATTTTAAGGAATGCCAGTTACCAGTTATGTTAGAATAAAAGGAACATTGTTCCAGAGTCCTATAAACAAAATTCCAAATAACACTAAATGAACTGAAACTGTGAAAATTTGAGCATAAAGAAAGAGATTTCTTAGATCAAGTGCTACAACTGAAAAAAAAAGAAAAAGAAAAAGAAAAGAGGATTTCACTGGCCTTCCACGAGCTTAATCCACTTGTTCAGCTACTGTCAGGAAGGACAGTCAGCCTGATGACTTTTAATGATAATGTTGGAGCCAAACACAGGTATGCTAACATATGTGCCAGATACAGGTGTTATTATTAGTAGTACCATCATCATTTTCCCTATACTAAAGCTGAGATAGGGTTAGAGGCATTAAGTAACTAGCCTACATGCATGCAAATGGTTAAGTGGCAACAGTAACATCCAAAATCAGGTTATATGAGTCCCAGGCCCATTCCCCCTGCAGTATTAAGAATTTGGAAACTTCTGCTGAAGTCGTAATTTCTTGATGAACTAGACAAATGTAAGGTAGACAAAAATATATATTCTACTTTCTTGATGGAATTGCTGGCTCCACTCCAGGGCCTTACCTACAGAAGATGAAATTTACCATTTTGAAATTCTTCCTAGGTACCAACTGGTAAATCTTCAAACCAAGAGCACCACCGTCCCACTATAAATAGTGAAAGGGAAGGTCCTGAAAAAGTTCGATCACCATAGGCAATTTGTTGTGACAATTCTGGAGCTCTTTTCTATTTTTATTTTTCCAATTGCAAATGTTTGAAGCACAGGCCCTGCTTTGTCACCTCATTATCTCACATATGAAATCACTTCCTTGTCTGGTTTAGAAGTAAGGAGACAATTTGAAAGCCTCTGACTTGAAGAAACAACAACAAACATGAGAAGGCCAAAAGAAAAAAAGAAAGGATGTGATAGTTATTCAGTAGTTACATAAAGAGAGAATTGAACTATAGTCTGAAAATGCAGGGAAAGTGAATCACTAATAGAAACAAGTGTCAACGTAACCATATGATTCATTGTTTTGTTTTCAGCCCTCTTTCTCTTCTCTTCTCAAAACCCTTTCCCCATTTCCTTTTTTTTTTTTTATTTTTAAACTCCTGGGATTCTTCTGCACATCTGCAAAACCAATGTCAGTTCCAGGTTCCGATTCTGGTGTTGAACCAATCTGGCTTCTAGTCTTGGAAAAGAAAGCCAGTTCTCACCAGACAAACAAATGGAGGTGACCTAATACCTGGGGGATGTGGGAGTCGGGCCCCTGACTGATAAATGGCAAAGCATTTCAAGCCTGTCTGGTCCTCGACCATGGGCAAACAGAACCACATCAGAGCTTAGTGGCAAATGGATGAAAAAACAGGTGAATTTTAAACAAGAGAGAGGATGTGAGATAGAGAGAATTATAAGATCAAACTAAATGGTCTGATTCTTTTTAACAGAATCTTTTTAAGGAAAATACACGGCAACATAGGGATAATATTTTCTACCTACCTATCTTCCTAATGATGGTTTATGTCCTGAGGCTGGTGGAAAAGAAGAAAGCATTTTGATGCTATCAATAAATAGAAGTAATGCTCTTGGTTTGTGACTTTCTTTCCACTAACAAAAATACTTGAGCCTTTCAGCGTTTTGTTGACCTCTATTAAGTTCAGGTAAACTTGGAAGTCAACAAAACAAAAAACCTGTGCTTTTTGGAAAGAAATAAAGTCATACGTTGGAATGGCAGGTCGTTTGTTTTTTTTTTTTTTTGTAAATATAAGTTGATTTTATTTGGATACTATTGCCATCAATAGGGAAGACAGAAGAGACCATGTCTGGAAACTGCTCTGCTAAAACAAAGGGTGTGGAGTGGGGAACAGTGAGGTCTTAAAAGGTTAGGAGAAAATGCATTTAGAGCCATTTGAGGCGGAAACCAAAATCAGATGTTATAGTCCTCACCAAGAAACATGAAAAAAAGAAGTTATTTGTGATTATTCGAGTGGTACTTTCTCTGAGGAAAACAATTCCAAACAATTCCTGGAAACCCCTACCTCTCGAAGAAGATGGCATTTTTGGGAATTGAGGATAAAGGCATCAGTAACATATGGAGTGCATTTCCCCTTATAACACTGATTTGTTTAAAATTGAGGGAAAAACCGGTTGGCAAGGTGGACTGGCCAAGCCAATGGCAAAAGTCATTCCAGATTATCATGATTCCTTCCACGGTCCACCTCCCAGCCTGTCGGACATCCGGGCCGATGATTTATAAGCCCTGAGTTGAAAACCAAGCATGATACCTAAAAAGCACAACTTTGTCTTGGCAGAAGGAAGATCACACTTCCTTTTTTTGCTCCATATCTGCAGAGATGACATAAGGGGAACAATCTGAAGATTTTCCAGAAACAAGGTGAATTTCAAAGCACCTCAGACGTGGCTGTTATTTTGAGGGATTATAGCCTAAGGAAGAACTCCAAAACTGGGAATCAGACATGGGACCTTTCCAAGAACACAGTGACTCATCACCCTGATTTTCTCAGGTCTCCTCTGGTTTGGTTGCTGAAGGTCCTGCACCCCTGGAAACCCCTCAGTTCTAGGCAAACTGGGACAGTTGGTCACTCTAATAGGAGAAACTGGTTGAGACTCAAATATAGAGAAAGAAAGTTCCTAGCAATACTGAGAACAAGAACAACTTGCAAAACTTGAGTAAGGCAGAAAATAGTAAAAAAAAAAAAAAAAAAAACAAGATGCAGGAGGATCGCTGGAGCCCAGGAGTTCAAGACAAGCCTGGGGAACATGGAGAGACCGCATCTCTCCAAAAATCAAAAAAATTAGCCAGCCAGGCGGGATGGCACTCCTGTAGTCCCTTCTATTCGGGAGGCTGAGGCAGAAAGTTCACCTGAGCTCAGGAGTTCAAGGTTGTGGGGATATTACCACTGCACTCCAGCCTGGATGACCGAGCAAGACCCCAATTCAAAAAACAAAAATCTCATATTATAGTAGTTAATATTCATATAATTCTTGTTTTGTGTCAGGCCTCTGCTATGAGCTTTACAAACATTATCTCAGTTAATCCTGGTTACGGCCCTTAAACCGTTACTTCTTATTATTGTCCCCAGTTTACAAATAAGGAGACTGAAGAACAGAGAAATCCAAGTAACTTGCCCAAGTTCACACAAATAGTAAGAGTAGAGCCAGAATTAATACCATGAGGTACCCTGATCTTAACCAAGAGCACCCCTTACCTCTTCCACCACTTAAAGCCTTCCATGCCCCACGTGCAGCCTGTGTAAGGGTTAGGATGGAATTAGGACAGAACACACTTCTGTTTTTGCTACCCCAGGAACTTGCTAGATGCCAGATGCTCCCTTAAGAAACAGACTAAGAAAAAGAGAAACCAGTAAAGCTAACGCTTGTTAAATGGCAATTGGTTTAGCACCTCCTAAAACAGAATCCACAAGCTTCTTGGAAGAAAGCTATAAACTCTTACAGCAAGGTTACTTGAAACCTGCATCCGTAAGACCCTCAGTGCCTTCTCTCTAAAGCATTCTTTCAGCCATTGACCCTGGGCACTGGGCAACCTCTTGTGAGCTAAGCACCTTGCCAGACGGCTGCTGTGAGCCCTGGTTAATCCTCCTCTCAAGGAGCAGTGGTATTGTTTGAATAAAGTTGCCACTGTAATTGCTTGGCTTACTGTTTAAGAGTATTACAGGCTCTGGGAGTGGATTTGTGGGGGGAAAAAACAATTAAAAGAAATTTTAACAGTGTTCTATTGAATATGTAGTTGCACAAGAGCAGCCGGCTTGCCTCAGACTGGCCACTGGAGGATTTATCTTATGGAAAGAAGCTGTTTTGCTTAATCTGGTTTCCTATATAAAAAACACAATGCTGGGAGCTTGTGGCTCTGATGAGAGGAGGGGAGAAAAAGGCAGTATGGATATATCTCCAGGTTAATACTTAAAATCGGGACAAGTGGAAAACACATCCAATTGCACTCACCATGGATGCACTTAGATGACAAATTCAGACTTCTGTGTTTTAAATGAGAGCCCCTAGCATATCTCTTCCTGGACATGTCTAAAAACACATGTATTTATGATTAGTGGGCCACCACACAACTGTGGCTGTAAGGCAAGAAGCTCTATCTCTTTCTTTCTTTTTTTTTTTTCATCCAGACCATCTGTTTTTGACTTAGTGCTCTACTGGACTTCCTAAAACTTGACCCACCTCAATGTCATGACCAGGGTATTACATTCTATTTCCCCCAAGGGCGCCTTCCACTATGAAAGTAAAGCATAAGCATTTGGACAAGCTGGCTGGAAGGAAGCCATTTCTAAAGCCTATCCCATAAAATTCCCAGATTCTCAAGGAAACAAATGACTTATGGGCTCTTGATTTAGGTAGCCAGTGCTTCCCAAAGTTTTAACAGAAGTAATGGTGAAATGGAATCTATCTGAGGAACTGACCTTTGTTCTGGAGCTATTACAACTTAAATACACTCTGTATCCTACTGGTCACCTATGAGAAGCCCGCTTTATGTTTGTTGGCAATAGTCCCAGGGATCTGTTTCCATCCATCTATCCATCATTTGTCTATCCAATCACTCTTCATTCATTCAACAATTATTTGAACCATGATCTTAGTGGTTCAACAGTATGGAACAAGGCAAACAAAATTGCTTTTCTAAAAGAGCACACACAGCCGGGCTCGGTGGCTCAGCCTGTCATCCCGTGCCTTGGGAGACTGAGGTGAGTGGATTGCCTGAACCCGTGGGTTCGAGACCCACCTGGGCAAGTTGGCGAGACCTCATTTCTACAATAAATCAAAAATCAGCCGGGGGTGGTAATGCATGTCTATAGTTCCGAAAGGATCGCCGGAGCCTAGCAGGTCGAGGCTGCGGTGGCCCAGAGCAGCCACTGCACTCCAGTTTGGGCGACAGAGTGAGACTCCAACTGAAAAATAAATAAATAAATAAATAAAAATAAAAGAGCACAAACTCTAGTGGAAAGACAGAAAATAAACAATAATAAATGAAATATTTTAAGACAAAGGAAATCTTTCCAGATGACAAGTACCATAAGGAATAAATAAGAGAAAGCCATGGAGAATGGCATGGGGAAGGAGGAACCACTTTACATAGGGAAGTTCCCTCTGAGGAAATAACATGTTAGCTATTTTAGTTATTTTGGAGCAATTTTAAACTTTGAAAGAATAATATTCCAGACCAAAGGAATTGTGTATGCAGAGTCCTTAGAGACAGCAGTAAGCTCAGTGTGTCTCAGAAACCACAAGAAGGTCATTGTGGTTGGAGGAAAACGCGCACAAGGTAGCCAGTTATATGATGGAGTTGGAGGTTCATGTAGGACTTCTTAGGCTAAGGAGAGTTTGTGTTCTATTCCAAAAGCATCAGAAGTCATTGAAGATTTGGGGGCAGAGGGGTGACATGGCCTGATAGATCATTTTAATGAATCCCTATGGCTGCTCTACGGAAAAGTGACATATCAGGTGGGGGGGGCATACAGGGGTGGTCACAGGAAGAGCATTTAAGAGACTGTTGCCATAAACAAATGAGGATGACGGTGGCTTGGATTATTAGTGGAGACAGTGAGTTGGATATATTGGGGATTTATTTTAAAGATAGGGCTGACAGACCTTAGAGTTCGGTATGAGAATTGAGCTAAAGAAGAGAAACAATAATGATCTGAAATATGGGGCTTGTGCTCTTGGGGAGGCGGTAGTGCTATTTCCTGAAACTGGCTCCCTAGGAACCATCCTTATTGAGGTAGGTAGAGTGAGTTAACTGTTCTCTATTTTATTCCATATTTTCTAGAGAAGCAAGTGCTTCCAGAACTTGTATCTGTAATGACTCTCCCCAGCCTTCCAATACAGCTTTTTTTTTTTTGCATGGGTCTCAGAACAAGCAAAAATGTGTTGAAGCTAGAGCTACAAAAACTGTCAGCAAAAAGAGAACAGTCTTCCTAGGATCTGAGAAAATGAGAGAATAAACAAAGACATGGCTTTGCATTTTTAGAGTCCTCCCCTAGGAAGGAACTATATGAGTGTGTCACAAGTGGGATTGCTAAAAGTGGGGGTGGGGACCTTAAATTTGCTCTCTTGACCAACCTGAAAAGATGAATGGACTCTGGGATACCACATCTCTGAACATTCTATTGTATTTCCATATTTCATGGAGTCCAAGACAGAGAAGTAAACAGTCTTATGCATTCACTTCTCAGACTGCCTTTATTAAAATAATTACCCCTTACACTGGTAGAACCCTTTAAATCTAAAGGTAGAAGAATCTGCAGCCAGCAAATCGCTTGCTATGTGATACACGTTTGGATCCAAAGAAAAGTTGGGTGTGCCACGTCTCAGTGAACCATACTCTGTCATACACAGGTTGGTAATTGTAGGGCCAGAAGTAACCTAGTATAGAGAAGGGTGACTGTCCTCTTAGTAGAATTATTGACTACAACTGATGGGCACATAAGTATATGCATTCTAATTCTCAGGTTAGTGGGAAAGCACCCTGCTTATCTGAATTCTTACAGTCTGTGAAAATTCATCCCACCTGTGTCTTAAGCAACCGGGGAGCTCTACTGGAAAAACTACTTCTTTTTTGTATTACTATAAGAATGTGGGATACAAGAAAGGATTAACTAAATAAGTAGGCTGCATACAGGTGAATTTTGGGCTTCTAACTGGTCCTAACTCCCCCTGGTAATGAACCAAGTGCCCTTTGTGTTGTCACCGTGCTCTACTCCCTCCTCCCTCTCTCTCCTAGCAGTATCCAGTGACTGCTGATTCCTCCTTTGTGCTAATGTGGTCAGTGTTCAGGGTCCCCTTATGAGTGAGAACTTGGGATATTTAGACCTTTGTTTTTGTGATAGTTCACTTAGTGTGATGGTCTCCAACTCTATTCAATTTGCTGCGAAGTCCGTGATTTTGCTCTTCTTTATGTCTGTGTAATATTAAAGGATTAAAAAGTGACCTTTTATACAATCCAGCAATCCCTCTCCTGGGAATATACCCCAAAGAACATAAACCTTTCTACAAAAAAGACACCTGCACACACATGCTTATTGCCACCCTATTCATAATAGCAAAAATATGGAACCAATCCTACTGCCCATTAAAAGTAGACTGGATAAAGAAAATGCGGTACATATATGCAATGGAAAAAATTGCTTCTAAGACAAGCATTCTGTCAGAATGATTGAATCAAAATGCAAATTCATTGACTCTCTGAAATAATACATAAATCCATTTGTAATATTGACAGTGAAATTTTTATATGCGTGTTCTAAAATGTGCTGCAGTTTATTCAATAATAAGAATTTCAATGTGAACACTTTGTCAACAATGCTGTACAAACTAGAAAGGCAGGCAGAAAACATAGTAGTTGGCCTTTCTGTCATATAAGACTCACAATCTTCCTTCCCCCAAAAGACCTATTTAGTGGCACAAGCCACAACTGCAGTCAATTCATAGCATTTCTTTGCATGACATTTGAACCGAGGAAAAAAAGTGTTTTCCTAACCCCTTGGTGCTGAATGTTTGACATTAAAGCTTGCTATTTGCTCCTTTTTTGTCTCAATTCTCATGACTACAAATGCTATTATTAGTCATAAGATTGTTCAGTCCCTTTTAAATTCCAGTCGTGGTATTTGACTCTCTGGTCTAAACATAATAGGAAACTCAAAATCCTAATTATTCCTAAGGGGTCTAATTCTTCTTCGAATGGTTTCAGCTCCATATGGAACCAAGACCCATGTTAAATGTTAGCAATTTTATACCCTCGATTCCTTCACTGGGCTCAAAGACAACATTTCCTAGTAAAAAGTGCATAGGTTTGTATGTAAACAGCCCTGAAAAATCTCATTCCTGCCTCTGGTAAGTTAAGCAACCTTAGGAAAGTTATCAAATCTTTGTTTTGTGCTACAAATAGAAGATATTTATATGACATATTATTGTATGAATAAATGATACATATTGCACATAAAATTCCTGGCACAAAATAAGCATTCAGCAAATAGCAAGTATTATTCACTCTCATTATCATGGACATCACTTATGTAAAGGTAGGAACTAATGGAGCACTATTTTCCATTTCAGCCTATGCTTGGAAAGTCTTATTTTAGCCTTAAAATCATTCATCTGATTATAGTCAGTGGCCCCTCAAAGACATGACACATGCAACATACCAATTAAAACAACCCATTTAAGAGAAACCTAGGCTGTTAGCTAAGTTTAGTCCGAAATTCATTCTAGCTCATCCATCACAAAAGATTACATAGGTTCAAAAATGCAAAAGGAATCATTAAGTCACAAATCTTAGAGATCAAAGTGACAATAAAAATTAAACGATTGAACCCTATTTGTGAAAACTGAAACCCATCCAGATTAAGTAACTTTCACAAGGTCGTGCAACTTAATGAGTTAACATCAGAGGGAGCCCAAATCAAAATTAGGTTTATCACTTAGCACACTTCTTACTCCAGTGATGGCTCTTACACATTTTAACTAATAATGATCTTTCAGAGAGCTGGACTCGCCCAGTCTTACAAACTGGTGCTAGATAAAGTTGGGGCTAGATTATTTGTTGGCAGTGGAATTGCTCGATTGAGGAACTCTTTAAGGGGCCATCCCTCTCTAAATATTTTGTTAATGTTCTACTTGTTATTCAAGGATACCCCATTACTACATGGACAGAACACAAACATTCATTCCATTACCAAATATTCCCTTCGTTTATACTCCTGTTCACTCTATGAGACCCAGTTTCCACCTCCTCCATGATACCTTCCCTCACTTTTCTGGCCTAATGAAATCCCCTTTCTTCTAAACTCTACAGTCCCCAAGACCAGTTCACATCACTGAGGACACAGTCACCTGCTGTGTGTGATGTTCTCCCCATTCTTTCCTGCGTACATGCTATCTTACCAATTAGACGACAACCCCTTGAAGACAAGAGCCACGGCTTACGCTAACCTAATTGCTGGGAAGCAGAACACTGTGGTGAATGGGCTCAGAGGAGGTTTCAATTAATATTCAGTTGATTGGGCAGGGGGCGCAGAGAGGAGAACAAGCATTTTTTTGTTTCTCCAACCATTCTTGGTTAAGTTCTGGGAATCCTCAAAGCTAATACAAAACTGAAAACTGGCAAGTTTGATTGGGGTTTTGAACTAATTAGAACTGATTAGAAAGGGCAAGGAAGGACAGCAGATAGGCTGCTTCTAATCCCATTCCACAACCTTTTCTTTGAAATGTAGAGAAAAACCACTTGAGACTGCCCAAGTGACTGATTAGTTGTTTCTGAATGAGATTTCTGCTTCTGCAGCATCAATTTCTGGCAGTAAGTCCTGTTCTTAGAGGTGAAACTTTTTTTCCCTGGGGTAAGAAAAACTTCATTGAATCTATGTGATGAAAGATAAATAATACAGAGTTTTATGAGCTAAAAGCAGTAAAAAAAAAAAAATTCAATTGCATACTTCTTTGTACCAAAATGCCACAGAATATTATATAAGGAAGTGGCATTGGAAACATCTTAGGAAAAGTTTTCTTATTCCACCTTCTTCTTATTTTGCATAGATTTATTGAGTGCCTCATGACAATAACAATGGTGATAACAATAATAGAATATTGACTATTAAATAAGTATAATAAAAATATTAAGATCCCAGGTTCAAATGTCAAATGGTCTGGATTTGAATCCTTGGTCCATAACTCTAAAACTGGGTGGGCAAGTTATTTACCACACCTGTGCCTCACTTTCATTGCCTGCTAAGTAGAGAGAATAATAGTACTAGCTCAGAGATTCCTTGTAAGGATTAAAATAAGATATTATATGAAAAAACATTTAAGTAAGCATGTAGCACATAGTAAGTACTCAGTAATGTTAGCTATTTATCATCATCATCATTATTATTATTAAGACATATAAAGACACCCTATGTCAGGCTCTGTGTTGAGCAAATATATATATACATATATATGCATACATATATATGATATAAATCTTCTAAAAATATGTTGGGTGTTCACTAAAATATTTCAAACACTGAAAGGAGTCCCTAGCCCATAGTAGGCACTCAGGAAATAATCGTGTTGTTGTTGTTGCTGTTGTTGTTTAATAGGGTTTTTTTTAAGAGTTGTGGGGTACATGGGAAGGTTTTGCTAATAAGCAAATTGCGTGCAGATGAGATTTGGGCTGCTAGAGAGTCCTCTATTTCCCTGGTAGCGGACATGGTGTCCAGTGGGTAGTTGTGTGCTCCTTATCTTCCCCTCCTCCCTCCCTCCATCCCTCCTTTAGCAGTTCCCAGCATTTGTTGTTCCTGCCTTTGTGCTTGCATGCCCAATGTTAAGGGGCCGCTTATGAGTGAGAATATAAAGTGTACTCAGTTTTTTGTCTCTGTGATAGTTCTGTGATAAAAAACGAGGGTCTCCATCTGCCTCGTGTTGCTGCAAAGGACATGATTTGTTCTTATTTATGACTGTGTAGTATTCCATCATGTATATGTACCACATTTTCTTGATCTGGTCTATTTTCATGAGCATCTTGGTTGGTTCTCTGTTTTTGCTATTGTGAATAGTGTTGCAATAAACGCACGTGTGTGGGCGTTTTGCTGATAAAGCAATTTATGTTCCTCTGGGTGTATTCCCAGGAGTGAGATTGCTGGACTATCTGGTAAAGGAATTAGTTGTTAAAGGAATACATTGTTTCATTTGCTCTGCACCACAGGCTTGCAGTGTGGCAGACACTCAGAGTGCCACAGTGAGCAGGACAGAGTCTTTACGTTCAGGTTTGATGTGGAAGAAGGCAGGATATGCAGGGAGAACAGACAGGTCAACAGGCAATCCCTCCCCATGGTGACAGCTCTGATAAGGGAGTGCAGGGCGTTTGGGAGCTGATGTGGTAAACAACGAATCCAAATTCAAGGGAGCAGGCAATACTTTCTGTAGGAACTGACAGCCAGTCTGAGGTGTGAAGAATGAGTAAGTGTGAACCTGGCTGGCAAATCAGAGCTGATGATGCATGGCAAATCCAGAAAGTAATAAAGCATGGTGACTTCCTTTAAATAAATGTAGCTCCCTGTAGAGAGTGAGAGGTAAAGGGTGAAAGGAAGCTTGGAACTCAACAGGGCTATGAGTGCAGTGCCAGGGATCTGGACTTGATCCTAGTAGGAACAGGGCCATTTAAATCATTTCAGTGAGTTAGCGACAGTGGCTATGGAGTGATCACTCTGGTGGTTTCTTCCATCTTACTGGAGTCTCAGAATTCTAACACTTGCTCTGAGCTAGCTCAACTTTGGCATTTATTTGCATGTTGGCCAATGTGTCAGTCTACATTGTTAGAATTACAGTCATTTAGGTTTTCAGACCCAGGCCTATCTTTGACCATCTTCATGGCAGTAGTCTGTAAGATCAAAACTATTCTGAACTTTATGAGCCTATATCCTGTGAGTAGGCAGTTCTTTTTCTTTTTTAAGATGTGGGGTACAATTCAGGATTAGGTACGTAAGTGGTCATCATACAGGTGAAGTCTGGGCCTCCCACTGATTCTCACTTCACCTGGTTTGGGATCAGGTACCCTTATTGATGTTTTGCCCCACCCACCGACCCCGGCAGTGTCCCAGTACTGCCAATCTCTTTCTTGTAGCATTATGATAAATGTTCAGGATCCACTTATGAGTGATAACATGTGGTACTCAGTTCTTTTTTTCTGTGATAGATCACTGAGTATTATAGACTCTAAATCCATCCAAGTTGTTGTAAAGTCCATAATTTTATCCTTCTTTATGGTTGCATAATATTCCATCATGTATATGTACCACATTTTTTAAAATCCAGTCCTCTTTCAATGGATAGCACAATTGGTTCTATGTTTTTGTTATTGTGAACAGTGCTGCAATAAACATGTGTGCACAAGTATCCTTTTTGTTGAATGATTTGAGGAGTAGGCAGTTCTTATGAGAGCAAATCCAGTTAGATCTACTGTGTCATAAAAATGTTTTTGATTCCATATACCCAAAATTTCCCAGTACCAATCATATTATTATTGAACGAATAGAACTTTCTCTGCTAAGGTTAGAGCAAAGGAGGTAAGTTAACTTTTTGTATATGCTGACTCCACATCAGAATAACTATATTCTATTATTTTCTAATATTAAATGACAGGTGGAAAATTTACAGGGAAGGAGGTAGGTCACAAGATGTAGCAAAAAGTCCCCATATTCCTATAGACCTTCAATTTAACATTTTTTATGTCAATTTTAAATGTGCATGTACACTATATTACCATGGGTGATTTCCTATATAGTTAGAATTCTGTTAACCTGACTTATTCTTTCTCAAGATTCAAGATGATAAAATTATAAAAGGATATTAATGATATATAGACTTTCAGTAGAAGAGTTCAAGGGAATTATATTCACCAGAAGGCTGCCTCTCATATAAATGTATCATATAAGCTGACATAAACATCTGAGAGAACCTAAACTCAAACAATCTTTTCTGCCACTCTGGGCCCTGTGTGAACTGATGCATCATAGCAGAGTGGGTTGCTTAGTGGTTAATGCATTGAACAAATGAAAGAATGAGCCCTGTGTTCCAAATCCAGGACCCAGTACTGGACTACGAACCAAGAAAAGGCAAGCTGGTTTTGAAAGCAAACGTGGGGAAAAATCATTTAAGTCAAGACCTTAGAAGAAAGGTGGAGTTTCTGAGAATCAATCAAAACAAATGGGGAGGGGGGAAAACCCTCATAATGATTCTCTGACCCTCCCTCTTCCCTCCCTTCTTTGTGGGTGATTTCAGTGCGGTGATAGGAATGAGACGAGCAAAGGGGAGAAATGGCAGACAAGGACTGGCAAACCAAGGAAAGAAAGGGATGAAAAGCTCTGAAGAGTGACAGAGAGCATTCTTCAAGTCACTCAGAATTTAGGGAGTAGCACTAGAGATAGTTAAGGGCAACAGGGCAGACATGCCATCCCCCTCGCTCACTGCCAAGCCAGCACCACACTGGGTGGATGCCAGGCAGGCACACCTCCTGGTCAAAAAGTGCAAATGTCGATCCACAATTGCAAAGATGCAAAATCAAACTAAATGCCCATCAACCAATCAGTGGGTAATGAAAATGTGGTATATGTACACTGTGGAATACTATTCAGCTACCAGAAAGGACTGAAATAGTGTCTTTTGCAGAAACTTGGGTGGAATTAGAGCACACGATCCTAAGTGAACTAACTCAGGAACAGAAAACCAAGCACTATATGTTCTCACTTATAAGGATCTGCAAAGGCAAAGCGAATGGCATGATGGACACTAGAAGCCCAAGACAGGAGGAGAGAGGGAGGAGAGAAGGAAAATAACTTATCAGATACAAGGTACACAGGTGGGGGCAGTGGGTACACTTAAAGCCCAGACCAAAACTATTTGTACTCCTTGAAGCTATTGAAATAAAGAAAAAAAAAAGTGCAGTGTTACTCAGGGAACACTTAATGTGAAGCATGTGGGGAAACGACCGGGCTAAAACATGAAAAGAGGCATCCGAAATGTCAGCTAATGGCTCAGCAGACCAGTCACCCAGCTAGGGCACAGAAGCCACCACTGCAACCTGGACAGTCAGAGCTGAGGGACAGCAGGGAGGAAAGGAGTCTGGTGATGACCAAGGAGGACAAAGAAAATGGCCGGAGACCCAGGCAGATTTGTTTGAGGCAGAAAATGAATTGCTGACAACCTTGTAATAGAAGAAGAATGGCTTATATGTACAATGATTATTCTTCCCATTTTGATATCTAGAGTGTGATTAAATTCAGGCTTCCCTTCTTTAATTAGCCATTAGGCTTAATGAAGTACATTTTTCAAGTCAGGCAGAAGATGACCTTAAATAAAGGTGCGGCTTTAAGAGAAGGAGCAGGGGAGAGTCAGGCTGATGTGTGAAAAGGCCAAAGAATGGAAGGAAGTGTCCACCTTTTTTGTAAAATCCCCAAGAAGATTGCAACAGGTGATGTGGCTAACTCTCCTGTGCCCTTTGCCCCTTAATTCAAAGTTCAGCAAAAGTTTAGAATGAAATGAAGTGAAAAATTGATACTCAATTGACAATCACAGGAGAAAGAGATCAACCCCCAAAACATTGCTGCCATGAACTTTTTTCAATACTTTTAAGGATTCTTTCAATAATATGAATTTTTTATTCCATAGTACATATGTTTTTGAAATATAGAAACTGCCTACTAAGGGAACTCTGGATGTCATCATGTTCTCAAAAGATTCTTTTTGAGGCAACTAGGGTCTGTGACGCATCATCGTGCCAGCACTTTTTGTCTGTTGCTTATTGTTATTTTATTTTTTCCTCACTTGCCAAGGTTTAAAATTGGATACAAGATAAAACAAATTTTTGAAGAAGGTTTCAAGAAAACAAAAGACTCTTTTTGTTAGTATGGGCTTTGCACAATTTCAAGACATGAAAGACAGAAAACATATTTATGTAAGTAGAAGAGATTGAGAATTGCAACTTCCTTTCCGGTGTCCTAAAAGTTATTTAGTAAAAACACTTATAGATGATACCAGTGATCTTACAAAACATTCAGGCAATAATAAACTGAAAAATGACTTAACATATGTAAAAACTCATGCCCTATGACATGAATGTATCAGATAAGCAGGAGTAGCTACCTGAGAGGACTTATTTTGTAATATGTGAGTTGTATCTCAATAAAAATTAAAATGTAATTTAGAGGTTCTTGCTTGAGAAATTAGTGATGAGATGACACACATTGACCATAGGATGTTAAATTAATGATAGTCAAGGGAAAATAGCTGCTCCTTTTAGCCAAAGGAATACATGGAATATATTTATAGAATTGTTGAGTATTATAAGTTGATAAAATCTTAAAATTATTTTGCCCATCTCCACATTTTATAGTTACAAAAAACAAGGTATTTCTCCCATCATGGTATCTAGAGGTAAATTGCTTGCCCAAGTTGTTAAGAGCTAAGAAGCGGTTATCAAAATCCTGAGACCATCAGTGACTTCATCTGTTCCAAGAAAGCAAAGAGTATAAATGTCAATGTTCTTGTATGTTGCTATGCTCTAATAAAGAAAGTCTGATTGGACTAAAGAAATAGGACATAGTGATGTGTCAATAGCTGTAGAATAAACTTCATGAAATCAGTTATGGAAATTTATGATTTTAAGGGATACATAGCAAGTTATCTTACCTTGAGGAAAAAAGAGGCAAGAGTTAAAAAAGAAAAAAAAAAAAGAATATATATAATAGATAACGCCTGAAATCAGAGTCATGCGCTTCCAGGAAAGAAACCTAACGTATGTGTTCAACAACTGTATTAAGAGAAATATCTGTTGGTGGGTAGCATTCTCCTTCTCTAATGAGGAAAGAAAAGGAAATGAATTTAAATTACAACCAACCGAAGGAATTTAAGATCGGTGAAAGACCTTACCAGCAGTGAAGGTTTTATGAACCCTGGAAAAGATTCCTGGAGAGATTTTCAAATTCTCTATCTGGACATATTTAAAAGAAGAGAGAGATACCTATCAACCTAGGGTAGTTGAGGTAAAGACCTGCCTGGAATTTGCTTGCAGCTGAATTCCCTGCAAGTCAGATTAATTCCTAACAATGTTCATGACATAAAAGACAGTAAATGCTAGACAATGACAAGCAATATTACCTCTTAAAAACAAAAAATGAAAAAATAAAAAGCAAAATGCACCCAAAGTGATCATTTTCTTGGAAAATCAATTGGCATATGCTAGTTGGTTATAAGTGGAATGTACAATTATAATACATTCTGGTTTTGTTGTTTTTTTTTTTTTTCCTGTGCAAATTTGCCCAGATTAGTTTTACTTAAAACTATTTGAGCCTGGTGTCCAGTGGAAAGAAGACTAATGAAATCTCTCTGGCAGTCTATGCCCTGCTTAAGGCATTTTAATTTTCCTTCTCTAGGTTGGGTACAACCAAATCTCTTAGAAAAACTAAGCCTAAGTAGCCATTCATGTGCCATCAGAGTAGATGACTGTGAAGGACACACCTTCTCCCCCAACTTCAGAGGAAAACTTCTTTCCCTCTCAATTGGAAGGAGCAGGACAATTCTATCTCCACCACCTCCGGTCTCCTTCCTTATCTTCCCTGAGTCCTCACAAGTTCTCTGCAGTCTACAGAATTTCTCCTCATTTCCAGCACACACAAGCCATGTGCCCTAACAGTTCATGTCAGAATCCTCTAATTCGTTGTACATCTGTGTTTATGCAGCTGTGCATCTGTTTACTCCATTGTGTCCACCACATCTACTGTCTGGTTTTTGTCGTGAGTTCCTGAGGATGAGGGATGAAGTCTGTTGAACGAGCTTTGCACAACACGGCATGTGCACTCACAGGTGGGCTCCGTGTGACCATGCTTGCCAGTAATGGTTCCTGACATGGCTGGATGCTTACGCCCTTCCAAAACAAAACAAAACAAAATCTTGTGAATTAACTAAAGTTGGAGAGAGAGAATTCAGTTTGCAGAGTCTGTGGTCCTTTTAAATGTCGCACACCAACACCTAGTTGGCTGTCAGAGGGCGGCTGCATTTCTTTGGCAGTTTGCCCTCCACTGGGACTCCCCCCACCTCCCTCCTCTTGTGTAAAAACCTGTTCTTGCTGGGGTTCTTAGCTCAGTGCATGGTCTGTCAGTGAGCACGTCTATACAAGGTTTGTACATCTCAGACATACCACAGAAGGCTATCAAGTTCACAGTATCTTGGTTTTCTTACTTCATTATGTTTATAGTCTAAAGGGAACAAAGGTCATTTTTCCCAAAATTAATATTTCTTCCTTTCCACTTATCCCACACACCTCCTTCCAACCTTCCTTTACATCAAACTTCCTCACTGACCCAAGAAGACAGAGGTAAGTCAATCATATTTGTTGGGTTAAAAATGCACAATGCTCTTTAAAATAAAACATTTAGCAATAAAAATTTTAAAATGTACAATGCTTTTTCATCTCTAGAAGTCTTCAAAGAACAAAATGATTGATAAAAATGCTTCTCTCAGGGAAAACACGAAAAAATGACATTTTATTTAATTCAACAAATGTTTTCCAGGTACCAGTTATTAGCCACTTATTGTGTGCTAGGGATAGAGAGGGGAACAAAATATTGACTCTGGCTTCATATACATGAAGGGGTCTGTGTGTGTGTGTAAAATAAATTAAGTTAGCATTAAATGATCCTAAATATAAGAGGATTGTTTCATTGTTGGATAGTGATGAGGATTAAATGTTATAAGTATGTAAAGTGTACTTAGCACAGAGCCTGGAACATAGCAAATCCTCAATAAATAATAGCTGTTACTACAGAGTCATGGTTTAATTTAGAAGATTTTTTTAGAGCACTGTCTTTGAAAATCAAATTTTACCTCAGATTAAGGGCAAAATAGTTTGTTATGGGGAGAGGGGAGCAATCACACTCAAAATTGAAGAAAATATCTTCTAGAACTTTGAGGTCAATATCTTCCACCAAAAATTAAACTTAGCCATGTCCTGATGTCCAGAGGGAGTCTGTCTGATTCTCGTTTTGCTCTTTCTGTCAAGATTCTGGAGTGTTTAAGAACCTCAGTCATATCACAGACACACACAGCACATATTTCTCATACACACACAGCACACTCCTTCCTGCTTCCTCCTACCATGGTCTAGATCATGGTTATTCTGCATGACAAGTGACTGCCAAAATACATCTGAAGTTTTCCACATTTATTTTGAAGGGACATAAAATGATTATTTCAGAGCATCATCTTAATGAATTAGCTGTTACTGAATCAGTATTGATAATTATCCTTAAACAGGAATAAATCAACTTTTAACCACAGGAAAAACTAAATCAAATTTTAGTCACCCAAGGCATTTTTTTTAAATTTTCAAAACCAAATTGCTCACATGTCATGTTGGGTGAGGTATAATATTGAATTAATCAATTACTCCATTAATTAACTATATGGTTGAATATATGAATGAATCATAATGAGAGTGCCAAGACAACTGAATGCAAGAATGTCATGCCATAGCTAACCCAAGCAAAGGAATCCACTTACCTCCCACTTTTTGATTCAATGTAAGATTTGCTCTATAATCTCAAGTATCTAGATAAGTAAAAGGAGATCTCATGCCTATTGTCCTTGAATAGTTACCATTATAACCTCAATATTTTCCTGAACTCTGTTATTTAAAAGGCTCCTGTTCATATTTTGAATCACCATTATATCCCAATATTTTATCCTGTCTAAAGGTTTATTAACTGTTTTATTTGGGGGGAAAAAAAAAGGAAAGCTAGTATTTCACCTTCCGTATTCCTCAACAAGGATGAGGAACTTTTGAAAAGCATTTGATATATTTCCATTTACTGCAAAAGTATCACAAGGATACACCCAGAATGAACGTCTCATAAGTATTTTTCTGTTAAACATCGCCACTTACATTTTCATAGGAAGGCCAAATTTTAGCTTCCAAATATAGAAGCTTCTGTTCTATAGCTCTCCAAACTAAACTTGCTATTACCCAAATTTATTTACATATTGAAGTATTAATTAATTTCTCGCTCCCACCTTCTATTCCAAACCAATAGAATCTAAAGATTTCATATACACTTTTGATATTTAGACATTTTCAATCTTTTCTTTTACCAGATTATTTAAAGTTAGCTTCTTTGAACTTTTTAACCATTAAACATGGTCATAAGACCGTTAAATGCGTTTTATAAACAAAGGAAAATTAACGTCTCTCTAACCGTAATATACTTGAAAGAAAGCCGGTGTTCCGGCAATCCAGATTTTCATTGGTGGCTTAGTACAACTTTAGGGAATTTTTCACCCCTTCTAAATATCAGAATTTAGTTGTTAGTTCAGAATTGATCCTGTTTCAGTAGAAACGGACTTTACAACCCCAGAGTTTAATCTGAGACCATTCAATCTTGGGTTTTTGTAAAAATCAGCTGAAGGATTAAGGAGTCCCTTTTGATAGGTGAAGACAGGGAAAAGGGCCCTTTCCACCCTTTCCTTCAGTTCTTCAGACATCATAAGCAGCGGGGAGCTCATTCAGATGTACCACTCCATGGGAAGCTAAGAATAACTTCCAGGAACCTCAGGGTGACTCACCCAATTGTTTTTTCCTAAATCCTGGCATTTCTATACACCACAAATGGCAGTTCCCATGGAAATCTACCTGATTAAATCGTGCCTGATTTAATAGCATTGTTGGTCAATGAACATTTGTCATGCTCTAGACAACTGCCACAAATCGGTAAAATAAAATATAGTATCCCTTGAAAACCTTGAAATTAAACTCTAGGACGTTGTCAATGAGATAAGAACAGGCAGTTCCTTTGTTTTGCTGATCCCTGATTCACCAATCTTCTTCTTCAACGTTGCAGGAAATAGAAACTTTCCTCACTTACTGCATAGTTGTAAGAATTAAAAGGGACTGTGCTGATAACACAATTAGGAAGGAGACTGGCCCTAAGGACATGTTTAACAAACATGTATTTCCTCTTCCTTCAGGACCCGTGAGAATGTGGCCAGCCTGCTTTGTGAAAGAAATTCAAAACTAATGAAGATAGACTATGTTGAAATACTTATCTAAACCTGTGTCTGATCATCTGTGATACTGTTATATACCTTTTTTAGTGTTATGGCATAAGTAGCAATTCAGGGGTTTTTTAATGTGTTTTATGGAAGTAGGTATCATTACTGTAGAATTCTGTGATCCTACCTCGATGTTGAGACCCTATCCCTAGATTCTCTGCATCCCAGAGTGAATGATACCAAAAGGAACAGCTTCACTTCCCAGCCACTCAATGGAGTGACTAAGACCTCTCTTCATTCTAGTGGTTTATATTATGCCAGCCTCTTAAAGTGAAACTCTTTTTTCAACACTTTCAGTGCTGAAAGGGAAGTCTTTTTACTAAGATTTGTTACTTATCCAGTAAATAAATCACATGTTCCACAGCAATGAAAATATTGGTAGGAGGTGAACATTTTTCATTTCAAAGCAAGGAGCCTGTTGAGTGGTGATCCAGTTTTTAAAGTATTGATTTGACAGGGAGCTCTCATCACACTCCTGAACTAATTTTATGCTGTTGTGATTTTGTTTGTGGCTTTTTCTTTGCTCAAAATTGCAGCTATGTACTGAACTCTAATCAGAACCATCAAAGCCTTTTAAACTGCCCATATAGTTTACAATTTCTGTTCTTTTTGAAAATAACGTCAAGTGCTGTTTCTTTTGTACTGCTGAGTTCTGTGTTTCAGAAGTATAAAAAGTATTTATTTGCAAGGAGTTCAGTAAATATTTCTGGAACACCTACCATGTGCCAAGCCTGGTTGTGGTTGCAAGGGATGTTATAGTACACAATGCAAGTGCCCTGTTCTCCAAGAGTGGTTCGGAGGGAGGAAGGTTGGTGTTGAGAGAGACCATAAATGAACACAATGTATAATTAAGTAAGGAAGATGTAACTGACACTACAGATTAGAATTAGATTAAAGATATATGAAAATGAGTGGCTGACTTTAGGTTTGAGAAAGTGATACTCAAGTGGAGATTTAAATGGTGAAGGGGCCGGCTGTGCAATGTTCTGAAGGAAGACCAGTATAGGGCAGAGGAAGAGCAAAGCCCTAAAAGTGAGGACCGGCACTATGTTTTCCATAAGAAGAAAGCGAGCGTGGCGATGGGTGAAGGACAAGGGAGGGGACAAAGGTGGAAGGTAGGCAGTGTGGGAATCATATGGGCATAGAAGCCAGGAGAGGAGTTTAGATTCATTCTAAGTGCAAGAGGCAGGGTGTGTGAGCAGAATAACATGATCTGACTTACATTTTTCAGCATTAACCCATCTGCTGTGTGGAGAGTAGAGCAAGAGTGGATGTATGTTTGATACATTTGGAAACATTGGAGGGATACAAGCAAGTCGCTGGACTCATTCATGTTTGCTTCTGTTTTCAAGATCTCTCTGACTTATGGTGTAGAAACTAGACTCTGGTAGGAAGGGAGCCAGTGTGAAATAACTTTTAGTGAATGTGGAAAGTGGTGTTAATTTGGATATAAAGGTCAGATGGTGTCCTTGAGTTGTAAGAAAAGAGGCAACACTCATCGGGAAACTATTGTGCTTATTATTTATAAATACATAAATATAAAACTATTATGTACTTTATTCACAAATACATAAATTCATTTAATTAGCACTACATTCAACAGGATAGGTCTTAGACCATTTCTCTTAAATGAAAAACCGGAGAGGTAAATCAACTTGGCAAACATCCAGCAAAAATAAATGGCAAATCCAGGATTCAAAGTTCAGTCTACATGCCTGTAAAACTTCACATTTTTTCTGCTCTGCTATGGGTCATTATAAATAGTAACACAACATTCTGTGATATAAAACATTTATCATTTGTTGAACTGTATTGATTGATATTTAGCTTATTTCTATACTTTTTCTCCTATAAGTAGAATTGTAACTACATTTTCTATATTATTTTACTTTATTTCTGGTTAGTTCATTACCTGAATTCCTAGGTTCCTAGAAGCATCAAAGAATGTGGATACTTTTTAAACTCTGGGTATATAATATCCACTTACTTTCCAGAAAGTTTTTGCCATTTACACTTTCACTTAACCCAAGTCAACACTAAATATATTTTCATCTTCACCAATTTGATAACCAAAATTTCAATTCCATACTGTAATTTAATTGCCTTTACTTACCAATAATGTGGAAGACTTTTTTATTATTAGCTTTTTTATTTCTTATTTCATGAATTATGTGTTCATTTAATGTCCATTTTCCTATATGGTGTTAGTATTTTCTTCTTGGTGATTTGTAAGCGCTCTTTATAAAGGAAGGATAATAAGACCGTTTGTCAGTTTTTTTTGCAATTAGCTTTTACCAGAGTGTCTTTTATAATCAATTTTTAAGATTGTATTGTAAAAATCTTATACATATAAGAGGGGATAATCCAGTTCTCATAACTGCATAACAAACCACATCAAAACTTAGCAGCTTAAAACAACAAACATTTTATTTGATCTCACAATGCTATGAGTCAGAGATTCAGGTAGGTCTGGGGGCTTTTTCTGCTCTCATGGCTTACTCACCTGGCATCCTGGCTGATCTGAAGGGCCCCAAATGGTATTACTCACATAGTATCTGGCTGGGATAGGAGAAAGGCTGTGCTTTGCTGGCACTGTCAACAGGAACACCTGCACATGACCTCTCCTGCTTGGTGACCTCTCAGTAGTCAGACCTCCTGCTTGAAACTTGGAGCTTCAAAAGATGGTGATCCCTCAAAGAAGACAGTAGCTTCATGGCCTTTTGTGCCTCAGCTACAGAAGTTACACAATGCCTCCTCCACTGTGCTCGACGGGTCAAAGGGTTCATAAGCTCTCTCTCCTAGATTCAGTGGAAGGGGACACAAAGGAGCCATGCGCCATGTTTTAAAACCTCCAATAGAATATAACATTTTTTTTCTTAAATTTTGGATTCAGGGAATACAAGTGAGTGTTTTTTACATGGACATATTGTGTACTGGTAGGGATTAAGTTTCAGGTAGCCTCAGATAGTGAACAATGTACCCAATGGATAACTTCTGAACCCTAATCTCCCTCCCCAACCTACTCCCTGATAGCATCCCCAGTGTCTACTATTTCCGTACCTGTGGACAGTTAACTCCTACAAGTCAGTGAGAACATGTGGTATTCAATTTTCTGTTCCTGAGTTAGGATGATGATCTCTCTAGCTACATCCATGTTGCTGCAAAGAACATGATTTTGTTCTTTTTTTATGGTGTTTAGTTTTCCATGGTGTATATGTTTTCTTTATTCTGTCAATCATAGATGGGCACTTAGGTTGACTCTATGATTTTGCTATTGTGAATAGGACTGCAATGAACATACAAGTACAGGTATCTTTTTTCATGTAATGATTTATTTTCCTTTGGGTAGATCCCTAATAGTGGGATTGCTGGGGCAAATGGTAGTTTTATCTTCTTTGAGAAATGTTTATACTGTTTCCCATAGAGGTTGAACTAGTTTACAATCCCATCAATAGTATAATATTTTTTAAGGAATAAAGTAAACTCTCCTTCACCTTTCAATCATGTTCATGATTTTTTATATGCAACTAGTTTTTAGGTATTAATATACTTTTTTCTTTATGGTTTCTTCCATTGCTTTGGAATTCATTTTTTTAAAAATTACCTTCTAAGTGTTTGTCAGCAAACTCCAGGAAATTGCCAATTAAAATATTTCTAAAATTACTTTGTGGTCTAAGTATTGTAGTTGCATTCATGTAATTTAATTCTTAGTCTTTTTCATTCTTATGATTCCATCAGTAGCACATTTGAAAATTCATCCAAAAAATGCAGGTTGCATCATACATTTAATTATGCAGTTGCTATGTAGAGAAGAAGAAAAAAATCTAAATAGTTCTTGCTTAGTACTTTGCCACATTTCTGAATCATTCTTTCAAAATGAACTGAAATACAGTGAGTTACAGATCACCTGTGTAGCTAAATGTTTCCCTTCTAGTCTTGCAATGGTGCTTGAATATTGAATAATTTAATTCATTTCACAAATGGTGATTGTAGCACTCTTTCTTACAGTATTATAAATGGCAAAGGTTTTTTAAAAACTCATCACATTAACAGCAAAAAAATATTAATTAGAAATTATTTTAAAGGGCATTCTTCTGGATTATAGAGAGAAAAGAATCTCTGCTAAGCATATGTAGTAAAGATTCACTGTTAAATGATGATGCTTAGTCTCATGGTCTACAAAGGGAAACTGAGGTCTCTTCAGTTGTTTTCTCTGCTTCCACTACTGCATTCCAAAAAACGATTTCATCAACTACCAAGGTGTGAATCTATGAAAGTTGTTCAGAAAGAAATAAATTGAGTAAGACGCAAGGCACACACATAATAGTGCTCTTCAGCATTTCTATTTATCTTGTGTATCTTCCTCTTGTTTTATTTTTATCATAATCAGAAAGAAAAAATGAATTTTAGAAGACGACAACATTGGAAAAAATTGTATTGTCTGATACAATTAATCACCATGCACTCAGAGACTGTATCTAGTTTCCTTTCAACACTCTGTCTCCAACACTAAGTATTATACCTTGCACATACTCGCTGCTCAATAAATATGTATTGAAGAATAATATGAAGAGAGGCACAAAAAGTATTTCTAGGCCCATTCCTGATATCCAATATGAATCTGGAGTGTTGTTTTCATGGAGAGAGCTATGTTTGTAGGGTGTCTACTTCATATCTGTCTGCATTTTCTGCTAGTTTCCTGCAAGAAGTCATACCGCATGAGAGGGAACTAGAAATTCAAGCTCTTGAGTGCATGCACCATCACCAAATTTGTTAGTAGAAACAATTTCATGTCCCATGGCTTTCCAAAGACAAAAGATTCTCAGATAACTTATGGCTAAACCAGAGTTGATTTACATCTGTATATCTACAAATTGCACCAAAGTTCCAGATGCTGCAGTACCCACCCTTCAGCCTGAACACACATTATGCAGCCTCCGTAGGGAAGGCTACATGTCAGAGCCTGGCCTTGTGCTTTGGGGACACTACTGTTTATGGACATTCGCAACCAGAAGCCATTCAAGCACTTCTTTATTTTGTGTCAAGTACCAAATGCAGAGAAACTCTAGAAGTACATCCTCCAATATGATAACAACTCACCACATGAAGTTTAATGAACTCAAATTAATTAATATTAAACAAGCCCAAGAATTAAGTTCCTCCATCACCGTATCCACATTACTAGAGCTCAATAGCCACGTGTGACTTGTGTCCACCATGTTGAACAGTGCAAATATGGGACATTTCCATAATTACAGAAAGTTTTATTGGGCAGTACTGGTCAAGAATATACTGCTTAGAGCACATTGCAAACATTCTAAATTAGATACCCAATTCTATACTTATTTTCTAATTAACCAATTCTGGTTTTCAAATCTTTTCATTTATATAAATGCCTGTTAAAATCCTTTGTTGGAACAGCAAATATAGATATTTCTTAAATAAGTCTCTGTGAAACACACCAAAACAAAATAGTGGTTATCCATTATTTAACCTGGAGTTAAATTCCTGAAGTTCAGTTTAAGTGGAGAGAAGTTCTATATGAGCCATAAAAAATGTAAATTATAGAGTATTTATATGGTACACTCATATGAAATGTACATTTGTATGATTCATTTTGAAATTGTACAAAAAGCTCAAATGAAAACATAAAACTATTGCCATATAAAAATCTTATGAGACCTGATCTGATAAATAACTAAGAATAATTTCTAACTCAAATACTGTTGTATACAAGTTGGATGGGAAATGTGCTGTCCCAAAAGTTTCCTTTTCTTAAATCCACTTAACTTTTCTCTCCAAGGTATAACTCCTCTTAGGTTTTTTTCCTCTGTATCAAATGTCCAAACTCTTTCTAAATGATCTCAAATCTGTATTAATAGGAATTAAATTAATGAGAACTTAGTACACAATATAACCATGAAAAGCAATAAAAATACACAATACATTGTTTATTTGGACAAAGACTATGTGCAGTATATGCACAAAAATAAACAAATGCATACTTGATTACATAGAAACAAACAAACAAAAAATCCTAATCAGCATAGACGGATATCTAATATCTCCTAAAAATGCACTTAAATTATGGTAAATAAAAGCCTTTTTAATGAAGTGTGTATTTGTATATTCCTATTATGTAATTTTTCCTATGGTCCCAAAACAATATACCTTGGATTTAATAATCTTATGATTCAAAAATGATCGACTTTGATGATAATTCTGCTTCTTACTATCTATCCAATTGAGTTAAAATGTGTCCTCTTCTTTCTACCTCAGAAGTTGTTCTGGAAATAGAGCAGCGTCAGGTGAAGAGACAGAAGCCAGCCCAAGGGCCGCCACAGGAAGACACAGGCAAGGACACTGGTCCTCGATTCTGCTGGCCAGTCAAGTCTAAATGTAAGTGTGAGGAGTAATGGAGGGTAAGGAAGGGCTCCGGGTGGTCCCAGGTGAAGCAGCAAGTCGCTGTCCCTGAACACAAAGACAGTTAGCACACAGGTGTCCAGCCTGTGTGTCCTATCTCTCATCCCCATCTCCATCGTTGAAAAAGCCTTGAGACCATCGCTACTAATAGCAGGTTTTTAAATCCCCTATAGTAAAATACATGTGCAGAGTGTGATCCTAGCTGATTTTTAAGTCCAGGCATGTTGAATAGAGTCTTAAAATAATCATTTCCATAGAACTTGACTAGGTATCCAAATGTTCACCAGATGCTAGCAGCTAGAATTTGCAGAGGAAAATTGCTAACTTAAGCTTCTTTTCATGATTCAGCAGAGGGCTTTAAGTAATAAAAGATCTGGAGATTTGTAAAATAAATAATTCCAGTGCAAATGGGAAAATTAAAATAATCTTATCATCTCCCAGTCGTGTCTATATGTGTTTTTCTACCATTATCATATTTCCCTTAATTGGGCCAATTTTTTTTCTGGCTGATATTTTATAGTTTTAAGTTATGAACTGTAATGAAGAAATGATTCCTTTCAGATGACTGAATTGATATGTACTAAATTATCCTAAAATCAATCTAGGATGTATGAAACAGAGCATGATATGACAAATATGGTTTTACTCATATGTGGCATTGAATGTATTCACAGTTTAATAATAATAATAATAACAGCATGCCAGAATCCCTTTTATCCCCTAACTGATAGCTCAGTAGAAGCAATAAAAACATAAAGTACATCATTAACTTTCAAACTTTGATGAGGGAAAAAAAGCACAACATACCATCCATTTCTGACAAGTAGACATTATCTCATAGTATCCACTGCCATCCTATGCTTATAACCATCGCCTGGTGTTAAGTGTGACTTTTGGATACACGACTCAATATTTCCTAGTATATAATAGTACAATGGTTTCTATAGTCTAATTAATTGTCATCATAATTGAAAGAATGAATTGTTAAAATTCCTCAGGTTTTTTTTTTTCCTGTTCTTACTGGGGGCCCACCTGAACAAAAAGAAAACCCAGCATCCAGTCCTATAGTGAATGCCACGTGACCACATCCTGTCTCCACATCCTGTCTCAAATGAATCCATTCAGAGTTTTTGGAGAAAGACAAATACATTAATGGTTTTTCTAAGGTATTACATTTTTAATATAGGTGCCACTAATTATTTTGGCTGGATTCCATTAAAGTCAGATGTTCTCCATATGAAATATTTATAATGCAAACCCACTGAATAAAAAAAAATACACACTCATTTAAGCAGCAAGTTATAGGACTCACGCTAATCACAGATTTCAGAGAAGCCGAGGAAAGAGGCATGATGTGGAAGACATTCATAATGTCAGGCCCTGAACTCAATTCAGAGAAACTTTATAATTGTTGCAACCAACGGCAGCCTCAGCTGCTGGATTCCTTGTAACAAAATCTTACTGCCAAGGGCATTGATGGGTTTGCCCAGTAAAAAAGTACAATAATAATGTTAAACTAAATCATAAAAATGCAGAAGGTGGTTATTACAGGACAGAAGAGAGAAACTGCTTGTAAAGTTATGGTGGAAATATCAAAAATATATTTTATTGGACGTTTAGGAATCTAAGCTCTTTGTTTTTAAACTAGGGTGCAAAAGCAATAAAACGTAAAGGTTACTCAATAAACGATTTCATTTAATGGTCAACAGCAATGATTCAGTAAGTGAAAATAAAAATTATATTTATCAAACATAGTTATCAATTCAGGCAGACCTGAAGCTTATATATAATAATTTTCTAATGAAAAAAAACAGTTAAAAGTTATTTTTAAAAAAGAATTTTGACTGAAAAAAGAGCAAAGAAATTTTTGAATGTATGTCTTTTCCCTGGTGAAAATGAACTCAGCTTGTTTTATTTTTTAGTATAAAACTCTAGTTATTTTACATAGTTTTTACATTCCATGAAAAAAATCATGTGAAACAAATGTAGAAAATATCCAAAAATTAAATTATGAATTCCATGATGGTGATGGGCATACAGTTAGAGAATGCATCTTGATGACTCACCCTCCACAAGCACAGAACGTAACTTTTAAAAATATTTTTATTAATATAGAATTTTCTTTCCTATCATCTTTTTACCTTCCAAAAATATAGATTTCCAAATCATGTAGGGTAGACAGGTAGGTAGATTGACTCCATATTCTCCTCAAGTTAAATAACATATATCTCTAAGTGACCCTTATCATAGAAACAAATTTCTTCTGCTCGTTCAAATGCCTGATGTGTCTTACACCTAGTAACCACTAAATAATATGGGTTGACCTGAATTATTCCCACTTTCTGTTCAGACATTAATGTGTCTCTTGGATTCACACTAGGGAGGTGGTGTCTCACACATGGGGATTAATGAGCTACATCTGTAGCCAAAATTATCCCTGGAAAACCTGTTGAGTTGATCTGTATCTGTTTTATTAATCAAGTCCTCTACGAAAGGGCTTTCTTGTGGTTGTACTATATTTTGGAGATAAATAGAGTGGAGAAACCACAGTTCAACTTGGAAGTTGTCTGAAACTTTGAAGAACACAGGGCTTTGTATTATATGGTAGCAATAAAGTTCAATCTTTGATGGTTGTAATTCTGAGTATATAAATACATAAATATCCTATATGTATAATTTTACTGTAGCCCATTGTGACTGTGGCCAAGAAGACCCTAACTCTTCAACATGGAATTTCCTTTTTTTTTTTTTTTAATGCCACTCTCCTCCTCCCTTGACTTTTTAAAATAAAAAGACAAAAATAAAATATTATTTTAAAACTAGCTTGGTATAAACACCCATTAGCTACAGCAGATGGCTGGAAATCAGAAGTTTCAGCTTCTATCCTTGCTTCTCCTACTAACTTGGAATGTGGCCTTGGGCGAGTCATGAGAGTAAATCTAAAATAAAAGAGGCAATAATCTCTTACATGTGTATGGTACTTTATGATCTAACAGAGCACTTTCACATACAATATCTTATTTAATTTTCCCCACAGCTTCCTGAGGGGAGTATGGCGGTTACTACCAACTCCCATTATAAAGAGTAGGAATTTGAGACCAGAGAAACGAAATTGCTTTTTCATAGTCACATCAATATCAAACGTCAGCACCAGGAACAGACATATTCTACAATTCCGAGCTGGTCTTTGTCTTTCCCCTACACCATATAGCCACCCTCTGGCCCTTCCAACGGTGGTAAAGCACGAATGACTTAGCTGCAATGGTCAATATGGTAGCCACTAACCACACATGGGTATTGAGCACGGGAAATGTAGCTAGTTTTAATTAAGATGTGCCGTGAGTGTAAAATACACACCAGATTTCTCAGACTCTGGGTCTGAGAGAGAATGAAAAACAGACTGTAGACTACCTCATTAATACTTTGTGCATTGATAGCATGTTGAAATAATATTTTCAATATCTTGAGTTAAATAAAACTAATAAGCACAAATATACATATAAACATTACTAAATATAGTTCAATAAAATTAATTTCACCTATTTCCTTGTACTTTTCTAGTGTGGCCACTAGAAAATGTAAAGTTGCACCTGTGACTCACATTATGGGTCATGGGAATGAAGAACGCAATTGCTCAGAGCCTGCATTCTGACTTCACAGTCCTGGACTTGTTCGTGCACGTGGCTTGATGTGGCTGATGCAAATTCCCTAAGAAACTGTGAAACAGCTTGAAGTGTAGATGAGCAGCAATAATTTGGGCATCCTTACCTGTCTTCCACATGCAAGGAAAAAATCAGGCTTCATAAGTTGATGCCTCCAATTGCTCATTCATTAGAGAGGTTCATTTAATACTTACTGCATGCTTGAGCAACTTAGTAGTAAAGCTGCCATTAAAAGAGCTATAAATTATATTTATGGTTCTATAGCACTCCTTATTTTCAAGTATGTTCCTATTAAACGTCATGAATAAATAACTCATCAGAGTGTTAGGTTAATTTCAAGCAATATAAAATAATAATTATATATAAATCTGTTGTATAGTAAATTTTATAGTCCCCCTACCAAGTTTTTAAGAGAGTTTATATATAATCTCTAAAGAAATGGCTTGTTCCTGTTTTGAACAATCTAACTGAAAGCCTTCAGGGAAAAAAATGAGTTATTTAGAAGGAAAAAAACATTTATAGTAAAAAAAAAAAATCACTAAAATCTAGCATCCGTTTAGCATTTACTATTGTGAGCTCAAGTACTATGAGAGTTAGACCAAGGGTATTTCACTTAGTCATCAATCAGCTCTTACCCATGCTGATTCTTAGGTCAATGCTTTTGAAAACCTAATGCAACCTACACAGTAGCATTAGAATACTTGGAATTGATTTCATTTTATTCAGTTCAACTTCACAAGTGCTCATCTAGCAAATACAGCGGGCCAAGAACAGTTCTGGACACTGAGGGAATATTGAGCAACAAAACTGAAGGTCTACCCTCAAAGAGTACACAGACTGGGAGGCTCAAACATATTTTTGAAAAATGCTCTTACAAAGGACAGTAAGTAAAAGGAGCATTACTATTTATGTTCCAAAGGGCTTTTTTGTTACAACAGAAATCTCTAGTGTACCATTCCCGTGTGTTAGAACCTACTTCTTGTTTATAAAGCAAAGGTCTCATATAAAAAGAAAAAAAAACATGTAGTATGAATTTCAGGAGATTTGCTTTCAACTACATATTATAATTGCTTGGAAGAAAGTGAACTGAAATTATCTTAAGTCTTTTCTGAAACAAGGAGAGATGAAAACAAACAAAAGGAACCTAAATCAAGATGGTACGAAAAGTCACAAAATAATGAAAACTAAAGAATTCTATAATTTTCTACACAATAATAATAACATGTATCATTGAAGGTAGAGATTTTAAATTATGTATATTAATATACACATATATGATATACAAAAGATGCAAATAAAATTATGTGTATCTATATACATAATATACCTATAAATTCTATATACCTATATACATATATACATAGTTACTTTTTAAAAGAAGATTACAAAACATAATGTATAAAACTTGTCAATTTCTTAATGTTCATGCTTACCTATTCTTTATTTGCACTTGTCTATAAAATTTTCTAAATAAACTTGAACTGCTTTTATAATTGGTGAGTAGAAAAATTATTGTAATCAACTCCAAAATTGATGACAAATGATCAAAGGCAATAATTGCCCGGAGAGTGTAAAATGCAAATTTTGTTTTCAACCACAAAATTTAAAAAATAATAATATGTCTAATAGGGTCTTCTTTCCAGGTGCCCTTTCTTTGATTCAGGATAAAGTAGCCTGTATGTTATCCAACTTCTCTAGACAATAAAGGTGGAAATTGGACTGGGTATTCCAGATTTTCTTGAGAAAGTAGCTCACCGTCATCTATGAGCACAAGAGTAAAGATCAAGGTTGTAATATAAGCTGGTGAAGCTGAAAGTTGTCATTGTAGCAATCAAAAAAGCAGGGCAGCATCTGAAGTGCACCTCTTCCACCTTAAAGCCAACTGGCCGTCAATCCTTTCTAATGGCATCTGCTTACAATCGCCCTTATTATTGGCCCCTAAGATATAAAATGTCATATGGAAACATATCCTATAAAAATATCTTTGAGAAGGACAGGATCTTAATAGTCCTAAGAAGTGAAATATAGAGTTATTTTAGAGGTGCCATTTAAAAATTTATGAAGAAATATTTAGTCTGATAACATCTTTTATGAAAGCAATACTAAAATTTTACTGTGAAGAAAATTCAAAAATGAGTTCTTTGTGCCACTGAATCATTAAATCATAAGTCCACAAACTGTCAGAGCTGAAATGGGTTTTCTAGACTCTCTCATCTAACACCAATATTCTGCAGATGAGAAAATAGGAGCAGAAAAATTTTCTCAGGAAAAAGTCAAATCACTCAAAAATATCTCAAGAAATCCAGAAACATCTGGAATCTTGCCAAAGAAAAACAAGGTCCTTTGAATCCTATTAAAACTTTCATCATAACTTGAATTTTTAATTTGGTTGTGGACACTTCTGTGCAATGAAGGAAAGATGCTACCATTGATTTTGAAAAGCACATTCACAGTGAATGCTTACAAAGAAAAATAGAAAACAAATATAGCAAAGCCAGTGATTTCAGGTCAGGTCATTCACTCATTACTCAACTCCCTATGATAATAATTGGATTAAGCTTTCTTTGTCACTTTTCAGACACAATTCATCTACTATCTTGAGAAACTGGCTACTTCCAAAGTTGCTGATAGACTGAAGAATAATGGGCCATTCATTCCTTGAGTAACAAAAGAAAGGATGCCAAAATCTTCCTGATTTTATACATTTTTGAAAAATATGCTTTTAATAGGATTATGTGTATTAAGAACATATTCTTAATCTCCCACAGATACATACATACTTTGCATTATCGACATTGTCGTGGAAAAAGTAAACATTGAAGCTTTTTTTCTAAGTTCAATGTTGGTGTAAGAAATGGAAATAGGAGCACTTGATTTTAAGGAAAATAGTGCATGCATGTTCATTGTCATATGTAAAATAGGGGTAAGAGTAGACTCTTGCAAAGTTAAGAAATCCAGTAATGATAGATGTAAAGTGCTTAGCATAGGGCTTGGCATGCAGTAAACATTCCTCAAGTCCCAGCTATTCATAGTAGCAGTAGTAATGTGATTATTATTTACAACATGCTAACTCCTCCACTCCACCCTTCCCCTCAAACAAAACTCTTGTGATTCCCCATACTGTTTCATGGCTCCGTGCCCTTGCACATACTGATACCTCTTTCCAAATGTCTTTTCCCAGCTTCTTCACCTGGTGAGCTCCTATTCACCTATTCATCACCCAAGGTTCAGCTCTGACACTTCTTCTTCTCGCCTGTCTTCCCTAATCCCAGTTGCACTCACCTTATTTCTCAAGACTCTCTACATGTATCCCTCTCCTGCCAGGTGAAAAGATGACTTTTCTACTTGATTCCTCCTGAATCCCACCACACACCACATACACACACACGCACGCGCGCGTGCGCGCAGGCACACACACACTGGACTGCAGAGAATACATCGTACTCTATTTTGTATTACTGTAGAAATGTCTATTGAAATTAATGAACAAAATCCTGCATAAATGAGTGACTTTTTTGGCTCAGAAGAAAGCCAGTGATTTCAGATCAGGCCATTCATAAAAATTTATGAAGAAATATTTGGTCTGATAACTTCTTTTATGAAAGCGATACTAAAATTTTACTATGAAGAAAACTCAGAAATGAGTTCTTTGTGCCATTGAATCAGTAAATCATACGTCCACAAACTGTTAGAGCTGAAATGGGTCTTCTAGATTCTAGATTCTGAATAGGTATCAAGCTAGAAAGCATACCTAGTGGCCTCAGTTTTGAAGAGGAAGAAGGTAAAAAGGGCTTGGTGGGAAAAGCGGGAACATGCAACTTGGCAGCCCTGGCCCGGTTCTGCCACAGTCTACTCTTGTGACTTTTGGTGATTTTTTTGCTTCTCTGGATCTCAATTTTCCTTCTCAACAAAATGAGAGGACTGAGCAAATGTTCTTGGAGGAAACTTTCGTCACCAACTTTATATATGATGCTAAACATTGATTTAACTCAGTGGTTCTCAAACTTTTAGCAGACATCAGAATCATCTGGAAGGCTTATTAAAATAAATTCCTTATCAGCTGAACTGGTGGGGCCCAAGAATTTGCATTTTTAATAAGTTACCAGATGATGCTAAGGCTATCTGTGGAGGGACCACATTTTAAGAATGACTGATTAACACTCTTGACACAGGATCCTGACACTGTTCTGTTGTTATCTGGTCAAAGGCACTTCTGAAATGCAAATTCACAATACGGTGTAGTCAGGTAAACTCAGACTTCTGAGAGGTTGTCACCGGAAGGACTAGGCACCTATGGGTGGGCCCCCAAGAGAAAACATAGAGAACAAACCTTGCTGGCTAAGGTTTTGTTAAAGGCTCACCTTGTGGGGAAGGGACAGTCTGAGTTCACAGTGGGACTGGACACAGAAAACATTGGTGTGGGGTATGACCCTTCAGCTACAACCTGCTGCAGCTGAAAGTCGCATAGATTGCAACTGCCATCTAGTGACGACTTTGAATTACTGCATCAGGAGACTGCAGCATGAAATGATGCTTTCATTTGAAAACTGGGTTTTTGTTTTAAAACTATGTCCAAGATGAGAAGCCCTAGGAATAATCTGTAATGTCTTATCTACATTTGTATCTCAGTACTGTAAAAATGAACCCATATATAGTACTGACACTTCTATACTGTATATATGTTCAATTATTCACAGCAACCCAATGACACAAGATTTTCCTAATTTGGAGACAAGAAATATAACTATAAATGCAAAAAGCGATTAAAAGACTTACGTGAGTTGGTCAGCCAGTAAAATGGTAGAGCTCAGATTGAACCTAGACAGCTGGAGAGATATACAACATCAGCCAGACTCTCTTATATCAGCAGCTTAAGTTATAGTTGCTGAAACAATTGTTACCTGTAAATAGTTATCAGTTTTAGATATGGATCTACAAAATATTATAAATTCCATACTTGAAGATACTTTTTTATTATTTCAATTTTGCCTGGACCACTTTCCTGACTGACTTCTTTAAAGGAGTCTGAGGAGATTAATTTCTCTGAGGAGGCTGGACTTGCCCCAAGAGTAGAAGCATGGAGTTCAGGTGCTATTACAGTAGTCCAGAAAAAACTCGAGACTATAAACTGTTTTCTGATTCTTCCAAATGAAATCAGCTCATGTGCAATAGTTAAAGAAACGATTCTACCTCCATGAAGCCAAATGCAACAAAAAGAGGACCAACTTGGACTCCGTTCCCCACTTGCCATTCAACCTTGGCCATGTCACTTAAACCCCCTGGGCTCTACCTTTCTATCTATAAAAAACAGAGTTTACAGAGGTTCCATAACTCCAAAAGTTGTAGTTTGGGGGTTATGTAAAGCCAGATATAAGTTTAGAGTAACTGCTTAAGTAATCCACTGGAGAGGATCATAAGAGCAAACCGGAAGATCATGCACAGTGGCCATACTGGGTTTTTTCAGATTTTCCCAGATGTGTGAAAGGAACCAGAGTGGCAGATTTGAACCCCTGGTCTATCATCCAGAAGTGCTAGCAGCAAATGATAACACCCATGGTGTTTGCCGGAGAAGTGAAGAGCTTGATCAGAGAGACTCACATTTCACTTCTTGGAGACTGTACTTGGCCTGTGCACTTGAACTCTGCATCCTGGCCTGTTACAGCCTCCCAAGAGTCCTCAAAAGTTCTTCTGCAGAAACATCACACATTGCCAGTGGATTGAGGTCAGCCTCCTCACTCTAGTCTTCAGTGATCCCCTTGGATTTAAACACTAGTCCCTGGTATTTCTTTGAGCTCCTTATCTAAGATGTCTCAATTACCAAACCTTTTCTTGGTAATTGAGGCATTATTTATGAAGGAAAATAAATATACAGGCAGAGTTAGAGGAATAACGGGTAACAATTAAAATGTAGTAGAAAAAAATCAGTACCTCACTTCAGTAGATTTTTTTGTTATTTCAAGTAATTGCACATATTTAATCACCAGAACAACCCATAATTAGGTTAGATAGGTTGTATTATCCATCCCATTTGAGCAATAAAGGAAATTGAAGGACAAGTGTGAAGTAAATTGAAGTACACAGATTTTAAACAACTTGAAAAAAATAAGTGGATTGTTGAGGGTCCATATATTCTAATTATTAGGCTTATGCTTGCCTCATGATTGTAGTTTACTTTAACAGTCAAATCCCAATACAGGATGACTGCCTTCTGATACTTGAGTTCAAAAATAGTTACTTATATAAATATAGAAGTAAAAGACTAATTGGACTTTAAGGATAGTAATAGTAAAAGCACTTTATTAATTCATTCAACAAGCATATGTTGAAAACCCACTTTGTGCTGAGCACTGTTTTAAGTGGAGGGAGATTGGCAGCCAATGAGGCCAAAAGTGGCATTCCACCTTCAGAGCTTGCATTCTCTCTAGCTGGAGAAAAGACAATACATGAGCAAATAAATTTGTATGTAATACTATGTATGACAATGAAGAAAAACCAAGTAAGGTAAGGGGATAGAAAGCAGTAGAGTGAGGAACACTGTTTTAAATTGGGTGGTCAGGACAGGCCTCTCTGAGAAGGGAACGCATGGTTACAGACTGGAAAGGGGCAAGGTCATGTAAAGATCTGGAAAGAAGTTCAGGCAAGAGAGACGTCCCAGGGTGGAGCCAGTTTGACTTGTTCCAAGATGACAAGGAGACCACTGGCCAGAGCCTAGTGACCTTAGAGTTGGTATCAAGGAAGAGAGCAGGGCCAGCCAGACCCGGCTTGGCATGCAGGCTGTGAAGGGGGCCTCAGAGTTTACAGGAAAGGGAGCAGAGAGCCACAGGTGGGTATTGAACATAGAGTGGCAGGATCTAGTCGGTTTCTTTAAATTATCACTCTGGGGATATTGGGCATGCCACAAGAGTAGAGGCAGAAAGTTCAGGGGCTATTACCGTGGTCCAGGCAAAACTTGATTGGTGTCCTAGTCAGAGTGACTAAGGGTACACTTTTATGGGAGAGATCATAAAACTTGCTCTCATGTAGCTGGGACTACAGGCACGCACCACCACGCCCATGCACGGTTAACTTTTTTATTTTTTTTAGAGACGAAGTCTCTGTTGCCTAGGCTGGTTTCGAACTCCTGTGTTCAAGCAGTCCTCTCACCTTGATTTCCCAAAGTGCTGGGATTACAGGCATGAGCCACCACACCCAGCATGAAAGAATTTTTACTGAAGAATCTTTAGAAAATGTCACCACCTTTTTAAAAATAAGGCATGCATAGCAACTATGATATTCTACCACAGAGTATTGGATGCGAGAGAAAAAGAGGTATCAAGAAGGTCTCCTGGACTTTGATAAGTAGTGATAGTGATACCACTTATCAAAATAGGGGTTCTTGTAGAATCATTTTCCAAATCTTAAAGCCCTCTAATTGTACCAATTAACTTGATTTCAGAATTAATTTTTGAAAGGAAAAAAAGTGTTTTGGAAGTTAGTTTCCTTTATCTGGATCCTCTGATACACAGTAACAATACAAGGCCAAGCTCTCTCCCCCATGAACGGCTTTTATTCCAATTGTAGACTGTATTCTGGGTGACTGCCAGGAGACGATTGGCGACTCAGGCTGGCCTGCTCTCAAAGCAGGTCTCTGAAGAAGGCAGGCACAGAGCGCAAATTGATGCTTCTAGTTTTCTCTCAATAATCCCTCCCCAGGGTTTAGGTTTACACGTGGACTCCTGTTACCAACCTTGTCTGATCTCTTTAAAGAGATCCCTTGTCTCCACCGGGTGATACAGAGACTCTCTAAGAACAGCAATAAGAATATTTGTGCACTTCCCCTAACATGATAAACAGGCTGGGTAGATCTTCTGGTTAAGTGACTTTTGGTTTTTGTTTTTTAGATTCAGGGGGTGCAAGTGTATGTTTGTGACATGCATACCGCTGGGGATCGGGCATCAGGTGTCCCCATTCCCCAGGTAGTGAACATTGTATTCACCAGGTAGCTTCTGAACCCCCACATCCCTTCTCACCTCAATAGAGTCTCACTCTGTCACCCAAGTTAGAGTGTACTGGCACAATCATGGTTCACTGCAATCTCCTGGGCTCAGATGATCCTCAGCTGTTCATATAGCTGGGACTACAGGCGTGCACCACCATGCCTGGCTAATTTTTTTATTTTTTGTAAAGACAAAGTCTCACTCTGTTGCCTAGGCTGGTCTTGAACTACTGGGCTCAAGCAATCCTCTCACCTCGATGTCCCAATGTGCTGGGATTAGAGGTGTGAGCCACCACGCCTAGCCTGAAAAGAATTTTTAATTGAAGAATGGTTAGAAAATGTCACTACCTTTTTAAAAATAAGCATGTATAGCAACTATGATATTCTGCCTCCCCAGAGTATTCCACTGACATAGAGCCGTGGACCAGACCACGGGCTTAATCTGGTGTAATATTTCTAAGTGTTCCTTTGTAAAATAGTTTCATAGACTCATGACCAAAGAATGACAAAGCTGTACCTTCTGTTTAGGACATGCTTATAAATGCGCATGATGGAAGCTTAACTCTCAACTCTTTCAAGAAGTGCAGAGTAAAAATCCACAGTCCAGTTACAAGGAATGTTAAATATCGGTCTGAGATTTATACTCTTGAGAAAGAAATATTACAGCGGAAAGGGGGAAGAAATGTGCTTGGTCTGTGAGCCAGTGGCTCTTTTATGGAAACCAGAATCTTGATGTTTCAGGCAGCTGTGCCACACTGAACTTGGCCTCAAGTTTTGGGGATGGTGCCATCACGCCACCCATGCATGACTGATAAAAGCAAGAAAGCACAGTGGAGTACACAGACTCAGTAAATCTGGGATAGAGTCACAACCATGTAAAGAGTAGTGTGAAGATGGACACAGAAATTATTTTATTCATACATGGAGAAAACTGAAGGGTCAATAAGTTCCCAGAAAATGTGGTTCCTTTGTCAGTCTGCTTTAACAGAGAATGACTTGTTTTTAACATTTTAACTTCTCTGATCAATCTGAATTCACTAAGATCATTTTTATCAAGGAAGAAAAATGAAGAAAGGAAGGAAGGAAGAAAAAATGAAATTCAAATGGCATGTCAACTCTATAAAGACAGGGACTTTTCTGGTTTTCTTATTGCTGTGTCTTGAGTAATTAGAGTTATACCTGGCACACGCTTAGCACTCACCATATCTTTATAAAGAATAGCTTTGAATTCTGTTAATTTGAAGAGGAAAAACAAAGTAGAAAATGGTATTTTCTTGCTACTTGGTTTTATACAAAAAAACCATGAAACTAAATAAAAATGTCAGGAGAAGCAACAGTTCTTCCTAGGGGAGCAGCTCTTATCTGATACCCTCTTTTTCTCTGGTATCACAGTCAAGTTCTTATTGCTGGACATATTTATATCACTTATTACATTGACTAAGCAGCATTAATAGATCTTTATCTTGGGTTTTATCAGTTTTTATGCGGTCCATATTTCTCATCTATTTTTCCTACTCTTTGCTGGGGAGCACTGCCAACATAAAGCATTAAACAAAATAATTAAATATTTGACAGGCTGACAGAGCCAAAAGTTGGTTTCTTTTGACTGCTTTCTCAATTCTGTCTAAGTTTCTAAATTTCATGTCTAAAATTCCAACTTGCTTTAGACTGCAGAGTTTGGTGGCACAGCCTATATTACCAGGTATTTGGGAAGCTGAGGCTGGGGGATCACCTGGGTCCAAGAGCTCTGAGCTGCAGTGTGCTATGCCAATCAGGTACCCACACTAAGTTCAGCATCAATATGGTGACTGTCTTTAAACGGGGGACCACCAGATTGCCTAAGGAGAGGTGCACCAGCCCAGATCAGAAACAGAGCAGACCAACTTGCCTTAAATTTATATCAGTTCATTAACTCTTATCAGTTCTGACCTCATGCTCAGAGTCTTTTTTCTATCACCATCATTATATATGGCCATAGCTATTGAGTACCTATGGGTGGAAACTAGTAAAGAGAGGAAAATGAGAAATGAAAAAGAAATTGAATGGAATATATCTGTTCCCAGACCAACTCCCTTTCAGGAAAGTATTTAATGGAAAAACAGGTATAACTCTAATTACTCAAGACACAGCAATAAGAAAACCAGAAAAGTCCCTGTCTTTATAGAGTCGACATGCCATTTGAATTTCATTTTTTCTGCCTTGATAAAAATGATCGTAGTGAATTCAGATTGATCAGAGAAGTTAAAATGTTAAAAACAAGTCATTCTCTGTTTCATCTGATTACATGGTTTTTTTGTATAAAACCAACTACCCTCTTGCTTCTGTAGTATAGAATCTAGTCTGTATTTTAGAGGCATTGATCACTCAGTTGATTAATAGGAATCTGTCCTTGTACCCAGTGTTCTTTGAGATCCGTAAATCCAAGACCACTTTAAAATATGTATATGTCATTCTAAAGTGAGAAAATTAATAGGATACATTCTAATAGAAAGTCAAGGCCAGATAATAAAATCACTCTTTCCCATCTTCTTGTTTGTTGACATCACGCTTTAAAAATAGGTATGGTGAGGAGCCCAAGGGAGGAATTTTGGTTAGACTAGTCTACTTACAAGCAGAATGTCTTCAGGATACAAGAACCTTTGGCAAACATTAGTTGGCATGTTCTTTCTAAAAGGTAAAAGCCCTTTTTTCTCCTTTGGCGGGCATTAAATGATACTTAAGACTATCAGACAAGTCTCCCAAACCATAGCCAAAAGCAGGTTAATCCAACATACCCAGCCAGCTCAAGAGCAATGATAAGGTTAGGCCTGAGGCTGTCAGGATGCTATAATTGTGAAGCTTAATTCCATGATATGTATGGCTCTGTGGGCTGGGCAGAGCTCCTCTTGAGCATTTTGAGGTACCTCTTGCAGTAGGGTAATTGCTTATATTTGATGCTATAACAGGTACAGATACTGTATTGATATGATTTAGTCACAGTGTATTCATCAGAACTGTGGTTCTCAATCTTTAGTGGTTATTTAAAAAAAAATCAACTAGAGCAAGCTTGCAGAAAATGCAGATTTCTGGTCCCTACCCCAAGCCTTTCTAATCAGACTCCATGAGGAGCAGAGTGGGAACAAAGTAGACCTGTGAGTGAGGTGCAAATGGTCTCTGTAAACCACACATGGAGAAACACAGCACTGAAGTCTGAGGTGAGCTCTCTGAAATCACGACTCTCTCTATGTAACTTAATTCCCTGCACCTGTCGCTGAGACCGGAGCCTAGTAGAGATTCAATGACTATTTAGTGAATGCAAAACTGTTAGCATGTATAGTTGCCAGGCCCTGTTCTAAGCACTCTATTCATATTATCTCTTTTAATCCTCACAATAAAGGACTATGATTAGCCTTGCTGGGCACTCTACAGGCACACTGTCCGGACAGTCACAGGGCTGGCTTTTTTTAAGCTGCCTGCTCTTTGAGAAGACTAAGAAGAGTCTAAAGTTGCATCAATGCAACTCTCATCCCGTCACGAGATCCTGTGCCTTTTTTTTTTTAGCACTTATCTCTATCTAAAATTATCTTGTTAAGTTTATTGTTTTGCTTCCTCTACCGATATATAAGCCCCATGAGAACAGGAATCTCACAAGTCTTATTTTATCACTACATGGAGGTACAGTGCCTGACTTATGGTAGACACCAAGGAAATATTTGTTAAATGAATGCATTTAACAAATGCAAAGTAAGGGAGTTGCATTTGTTATGTAATTTCTTAGTTCTCTCAGAGCTAAATATTCTAAGTGTAAAAAGAAAAAAAATTCTGACTTCAAAATGATTTCCTAATCTCCCCTGTTCCAAATTCTATAGCAAGAACGTGAGGAAAAAAACGGAGAAGTAAGTAGGGGTTAAAATGAAATGTCTGGGTAGATTTTTTAATTGATGCTTCAATATTTTGATTGAAATGAACTCTCTGGACATCAGACACATCAATGTTCGAACATAAGTAAAAACCGCATTCCAAGATCAAATGCACATGATTTTTATAGGTTAACCAATGTTTTCATTAGCCATGCAATGACTCTGCTTTCCTAGTTCAAAAGGTTATATGTACATGACACCAGAAGAGCTAAACCAATGAAACTCAAGTCAATTATTTCAGTATGAAAAAGAATGGAGAAACCAGTGCACTCCAAATGGTGAATGTGTCAGAATGATTGTGTTGCTTTGTGCCAACAAACCATAATCAGAAGCTGACCGGCTATGTGCTTAGGAGACAAAAGTTTAAATGAGTTTTAAATGGTTTCTTATACATTATGATGAAGGTTCCTTAAAAAGGGGCCACTTGGCTAGCATATCAATGTCAATGCTCACCCCTGTAGAATTCCTACCATGGACGACCACATCACTCACTCTCTTCCCTTTCTTCATTTATGGTTGCGAGTCTCAGGCAAACAAGAAAAGGACCTAGCACTTGCTGGTGAAGACATTTTTACCACTTCTACTAAAATGCCAGACAGTGGATGTTGTGATGTTGTTGGATTAAAGAAAAATACTCAAAATCACCTAGAAACTTGAAAAAAAAACCTGTTTTCCTTGTTTTATTTTGAGAATGTCTTTTTATTGTGGTCATGTAGGGAGTTGGCCAGATCCAGGCTGGCTGCATTAGTCATCTCAGAGCATGTGCATAGATCATGGAAAAATCTTTCCATTTTTGAGGAATTGCAGGTCTCTAGTCACATTTATTTTGGTCAGTCATTGAGGCTTAGCATGAAACTTGGAAGTACCAAAATAGATGGGGGAGGGGGCGGAGGAAGGCGTGCCAACAGTAGTGAGGTCACTCTCTCTACAGGAAGGCAAAGATCCTTCTTCACAAAGACCTTCACCTAGGAAGAATTCCGCGGCCTCCTCACTCCCCCACACACGCATTGAGAAATGCTTAATCAGAGTATTCTGAAACACAGAGAGGAGCTCTTTTTAAATTCTGAAAAACTTCCACATACAATCTAATCAAGAACAAGGATAACTTTTGTGTTCATTACCCAAGACCATCTGAGTTAATTCAAAGCAAAGCCAAGTTCAGCATGTTTTACTTTCCATTTTGTGAGTAAAACTTGACTTGGATGACAAATTTCTCTGACATCCATGCATGGAGCTGAGAGACTCTATCATTCCCTTATCAGAAGCAACAGGAGAAATTCTAAATGTGAAGAATCATGGAGATTGATTGCCTCCATTCCCAGCCTGACACTTGGCTCAGCATGAAGGGTGGGAAGCCAAAAAGAAGTCCTCTTCTAAGGTATGAAGGGAACTGGCTGCCTGTGAAGCCCAGACTTGGGAGTGACATAAGCAGGGCTTTTCCACGGCCAACAAATCCTAGTCTGTTTGAAGTCAGATCAATTGATTTCTTGAACATTTCAAATAAGCAAAATTCTGCAGAAAATGGGAGCCAGATGCATTTTTAACTCAGGAGTTCCTTGGAAGAGAGGTAGAAAGTAGTCAAAGAACATCCCCTGGTTTGATTGTTGGCCCTCCCAATAGACTCACCCTGCAGAACTATATCCACAGGACATGTATGGAGAGACAATGATTAAATCAACTTGGGAAGGAGTAGAAATGTTCTTTTTCAAATTTAAAAAAAAAGGTTGTATGTCTGATATAAATATACACCTTTCTTTTAAAACACTGTACTGATTTAGAAGGAACTTCAAAACACAGGAAAAAGATATATCTATTGTGGACAAGGTACTGTGTTGGCAGTTTTTACCAAGCCTCGAAGGTAGGCTGTGATTATTCTCCTTGTACACCCAAAGAAGCTGAGGTTTGTTGAGATTCAGTGATTAACCAGAGGCCACACTGATTGTAAATGGGGAGACTGAGATGGACTCATCAAAGGAGTCCCCAGTTCATCCTCAGGGTTGAAATTCAAATGGAAAGAATCTGATTTCTAAGACTGAGTTCTTTCTACATTTGTTATTGCTGGTTTGTACCTCCCTGCACGTGGTATGAGAATAAATTGGCAGCCTGTGTTGAAGCTGTAACTATACCAGGTCAGGAGGAGCAAGCAGTTGTGTGCATGCCAGGAAGGCCACCTGGCCAATCACGAGCAACCTATGAACAACTATCCCCAGGAATTCTAAGGGGACAAAAAAGGGATCCTCCCCTCTCTCCAATACTCTCTGACTTCAGACTTTTAGAGAAAATATAAGAAATATGAAAGAACAAAACAGACACCCTGTCTTACCTAGCTGCTATCTTGTTAACACCTTGTTCTTTTTGTACTTGTGACTTTCACAGAAGACGAAATATTTTTTCCTCTTAATTTCACATACGTTGCCCAGAAGTCCCCAGGCTTCCTGGAATTTTTATTAAGAATTCCAGATATTCCAGCAGTAACTTTTCAGACACCACAGCTTTGGCTGACAGAGAGCCGATACATACCATGTATGGTACAACCGACCTCTGGGGATTTTCCCTCTGCTGCCTTCTGCTTTTTCTTCCAATGAAACTGTCCCATTATTGGTTTTGATTTATGAATATGATCATATTTTTCCTTCCCAGAAATCTCACTTGTAAGATAAGGAAATAATAAAAATGGTAATGATAGTCATCCCTGGAATTTTGTTAGTTCTTCTCTGCACTTGCATTTGAACTGACTGCTGTGTTTCTTGGGCACTTCTATAGCAGCAAAGAAAATCATGGACATTCTAGCAAAGGTTTTTGCTTTTTTCATGTGTATCTATGTTAGTCAGGCCCATCTCTAACGTTTGTGATTCTTTGGGCAAAAGGACAAATGGAGCATAGCATACCATACATTTAAATACTTAAAAATTATGAATTGAGCTAACAGCCTGTTTAAAAAATCATGTTCTATTCTCTGCCTTGGCAAATACACCTTCATAACAAACCAGAAAGTCAAACTCAAATTTAGACTCCTCAAATCCCTTGGAGTTCTGAATGCAGCGATGCAGGAAGATCAGCCTGTCCCTTACCCTGGGTTTTTTGTCCCCTGCTCTGCCTTGGACCACAGCAGGTTTTACAACCATGTATGTGAGCACCCTATTCACACAGTCAAGCTCCATCCATCATCTCCAGCAAACAACTACTCCCTGGCTCCTCGTTGGTCCCAGGGGTGCCCACCCCAGTGATGCAGTCCATCTTAAGAGGCCAGACCCTGAGAAGCAGCCTGTGCAGGCACTGGAAAGGGCTCGAGATCACCTAGACAGAGAATTCATGGTCTAGAGATGTGTGCTAACAATCCTTTGGCTTCTCACCCCATGGCAATTGGGGGAAACATGACTGGAGGCCCATCCTGGATGGTACTTGCAATTAACATCCCCTTTGTTGTAATTGGTAAGTGAAAATTAGACTCATTTGCTGTACACATTTCATCCATAACTTCTTGGTACCTCTTGAAAGGCATCTCCAAAGAAGATGTAGAACTAGGGACTCAAGTTCCATAGTTTCACGTTAAGGCGAGACATCGGTACCTCAGTATCAATGAGGATTATGCCACTTGTTCTTTGAATTCCGAATATGGTTATCTGATTTCCTGCCCTAGTTTCCCATGGTCCAAAGGCAATGATTGCAAAGGAGGCATCATTAACAATTTATTATCTAACATGGAAGTTAATTAAGAGGAGGGAATACAAGCACATATGTCATTGCCATAAATTTCTTTAGAAAACAAAACAAGCAGGAAACAGAGAAATGTGTTCTGGGAGATAAGAGGGAGGGATGGTTTCTTTGGGCTTATATTTATTCTAGGTGAGACAGGCTGTTTATCTCCTCCTGCCTGTCTAAATCCTGGATCCACTCCTTCCTCTAACAGAGGTGATAACAATAATAAAAGCAAATACTGACATCATACTTACTTTATGTCAGACATCATTCTAAGCATTTTACACACATTTACTTGTTTAAGCTACACAAAAGTTCTATGAGGTGAGTATTATTATTATTCTCATTTTATAGAAGAGGAAAGTGAAGTACAAAAATCCTTTTCTAAAGTCATGGAGGTAATAAGGTTCAGGACTGGGATTTTCGTCCAGGCAATGTGGCTCTCACATCTGTATAACCAGCAATATGTTCTTGTGCTTCTTGAGGTGATCTGCCATCCCAGAGCAAGCCAGTTCAGCCAACTGGTCACCCTCCACTCTGCCACATTTCCCCAGGTAACCATGCATTTGGTCCTAGTGGTTGGAGGATTGACCTAGAACAGTTGTCTCTTTGCCTGACCTGGGATGTTTTGCTCTTTTTATGATAAGAATTGTCCTGTTTCTAGCGCAATGGCCTAGAAAACCACCAGAGGCCTATAAAACCATATCAACCCCAATTTTCCTCAATGCCTGATTGAATTTTTTAAAGAGAAGCTTTGTGCATGAGAATTTTCTTCTCCTTCTTTCTTTAAGATTGAGAAAACATTAAGGATTGCGCCTTATTTATCTTGATTTCCAATTCCTAGTGAGAGTTCTTTGCCAGAGGTATTCAGAAAATGCTAGATAAATAAAGTTCTGCTGTATTCTTCAATAACCCTGAGTTTTAATCTGGCAGCTCTGTGAATATAAAGAGCAGAACATTTGTGTAAAAGTTTCAAATTCAAATTGTTGTGGGTGGGCATGAATATGCAAAGTGTGTGTGTATGTGCATGCGCGTGTGCACATGCGCTCACCTGTGTGTGCCATGATCTTTTCCATATTCTAAGTTCCCATTCAAACAGGCGATGTGTTGTAGCAGTAGTTAAGTGCCTAGAACCTGAAATCAGATTCCCTGAGTTCAACTTCTAATCCTGTTACTTACTGGCTATGGGACTTTTGACAAGTTATTTAAACCTTCTATATCTTCGTTTCCTCATAGATAAGTAGAAATGATTTTAATAATAGCTTTAATGTCAGGGAGTTTTTGTAAGGATTAAATGAGTTAGTCAATATGGGTGTTTAAATTAAATAATCAATGTAAGTGCTTTCATCAGTGTCCGGCAAATAGTAAGTTATCCATGAATGTTAGCTGTCGTGCCAAACCATCCCATAATTTAAATATGGGATCTTTCTTTTTTTTCTGGTATAATTTTCTTGGGGAAGGGGTCTTTCAGTATATACAATAGTTGCATTTCTTAAGGAATAGATTATTATCTTTTTGATTATCAAAATAATAGTTATTAATAATAGCTAACAGAAAAAGAAATTACAGGATACAACCAGTATCAGAATATAATACGTGCTGCATTAGCCATGGATTGTAGGCAATGTAATAAGGCAATATAACAATATCATGGAAACATGGTTCACAGAGGCACTTGGCTAACATAGTATCAGCTGATCACTGTCCTCCTCTTTCCTTTGAGGAGGCTTCGCCCTTGCCCTTCTGGGAATACAAGCAGGCAAAGACATCAATCTTAGCTCAGTCTGCTACAACTGCTACAATTGCTCAAACTCACACCAATCAATACTGAGAATAAACACCACAGTTCCCAGCCAACATCCCATCCATTCAGCAAAGGATATCTAGTAGAACAGCAATCCAACACGAATCCACAGTCATGTATTCTTCTGTTTATTCTCTCTACAATGAATCCAGGGGGAATTATAGCAGTGCTGCAGTATCCAAGATGTTTCAAAGCATACACGCCAGCTTAAATCCTTTTTGGAGCCCAAATTCCTTCTTTCATGATCTTAATATTTGCTCTACAAACCCTTCTCAAATTCCTCCCCAGGCCATTCTTCAAGGTCAAGCTCGGAACATGTATTGTACTACATCTAGTTACTGTTTACTTCAATGGTGTGTGGTGTTTTCTCAATATCATTAGCATAGCACAGGGCTTCCTATAGGTAAAGTAACCAGAGTAATACTCAGTGGGCCCTTTAATTCCTTTTGGTCAAATCCCTGTTCTTGGCATCCACTCTAAGAATGCTAATATTTCATATCTTATTTCCTTTGTATATTTCCCCATACAGTCCCACTGGCCTATTATAATTTTTTTTCTAAATTTATTAACATCCTTTATTTTTACTCGCCATCTTTAATACTTTTCTCCAGCACAACAGAATTCTCTTCTGATGCCTACTCCAAAACATTAAAATTACATTTTAATTTCAGGTAAGTGTCCTAAACACCACGTAAGCCCACATAAAGTGACTGTGATCACAGATATTCTCTTTCTGAAGCCAATATATAATATGTATATATTAGATGCTAACTCAACAAACCCAGAAGATATTACTTCTTTTAAAGATGTAGAAGCAAAAGATTACTTCTTTTATAGATATGCCTAAGGTTCAAGAACAGGTTGGTAAAAATATACTATTGGATTCTGGAACCACAGTAATAGCAAGTATACAAAGTTTTATCAAGTGACTTACAATCGTTATGTTTTGTTGAGTCACTGCTGGTTGCCAAGGCCACACTCAGACATTTGTTATCAAATATGATCCCCATAAGGATCATTATTACCATTTTCTGGTCTGTGAAATGGAGGTTACTAAGCTTCCACAGCTGGTAAGTGGCAGAGCCAGCGTTCAGATCCAAGTGGCTTGGACTCTGCAGCCCAGAGACTCTGACCACCTTGCCGGCTGCTCTTAGCACAGATCCCCAGTCACTTTCTCTTGGGAAGGGAGAACTGAAATTCACACAGCTCATTCAGCCCATGTATCCAAGATAGTGAAGCAAATTATCACTACAATTACCTGGGAAAGGAAAGCTAAACTTTTACATTCCTAGTTCATTGTATAATCTTTCAACAGTACTTCATTTTCCCTTAGTGTTTTCTTTGAGAAAGAATATAATAAACCTCAAGGGAAAAATATGTGGTGCTGATAAAATTAATTTTCACCATAATAATGGAACTTGACTTTTGGAAGCCAGTGCTACTGACAGTTAATGATGGTGTCCCCTAGGGGAGGGAAACTCTCTTACAATATTGCATCACATGTTTGTGTAAAGCACTAACTCCTTTGGCTTCTTCAAATATGTTTTTGAATCCTACCTTAACAGTAATAATTATAGTACTGTGCTACCTTCAAAGAAATGATGTCTCCTCCAAGTATGAAAAACACCGTGGTCCATCTTTTCCCTGTGGTTTTGATCCTATGGCTCAGAAGATGGCACTGCTTACAGTACAACGCCATTCCTTTTAGAGATTTCTTTCTCTGATGATTTGGGATATTACCTACTTTGCCAACATATCTTAATCCTAGAGCTTCTTTGACACAAGGTTTTCATTTAATATTTAACTTTGGCACAGAGGCAATTTTAAGTTTCTCCCATCCAAAACTTGGAAAAGAGCTAAGGAAATATAGCCAGGAGAACTCTACAACAATATTTTTTAAATCTTCATACGTCCAGATTTTTAAATACATACATTTATCTTTTCTTCAGGAACAGCAATAACTCTAAGCTGACAAGATTTTTATTAATATTCTTGGTAACAGCTGGTGGATCCAACTTGTTTTTTGGGGGAAAAAAAGGAAGAAAGAAAGAAACCTCAAATACCTCCCATTTACCCATGATGACCTGGCTCAGTCCTTGAGAGGATTAGGAGTGTTTCTTTCATGAAGTCACATTTCATTAGGATGAATATTTTGCTCCAACCCAAATACACTGCAGTCCATCATCACCGTTTCAGTTGATTATCAAAAAGCAGATCAACATCTAAGTCATCCTGCCACTGAGCCTCTAAATCAAATGGACAGCAGAGTATGGAAGTGAGAGACATTATAAAAGCCAAAGCGATGCCCCAAAATGGAGGAGGAGAAGTCAAGATAATACTCATGCTAATAAAGTTGTACTTTTCAGAATGAGTTAGCGTGAGAAACTAACACTAGAAGAATTATCTCAAATTCCTGGGCCTGGGAAAAGAATGTTGTCCCATTCCCCTTCAGATTGTGGTATAAGGAGATTGTCAAAATTTGTAAAAATACAATGGAATCTCATCTGAACATAACTAAATTTGATTGAGATTGGCACACAACTAATCCCTCTTCAAATTCAAAATAAAACCATAATTGGTGACATTAAGGCAAATTAATAGCAGAATTGTAAAGGGCAAAGCAAAAGTTCCTTTTAGTCGAAAAGGTCCTACATTCCTGGATAAGGAGTCTCCAAAAACCCAAACTCTTAAAAGCTAAGAAATGCCAACATTTCTTTTTTTCTTTTCTTTTTTTTTTTTTGTGACACAATTGTTTCTACAATTTAGCACCAAACTTCCTGGTCTGACTTTATACATACTAGAATGACCACATGGAATTCACAGCTTGTCATCTGCTGATGGTAGATAGTATGGGCAGTTGCACACTAAGGGCTGACATTTATGTATCACTAGCTACCAGGCATTGCTCAGAGCACTGTATATGGAGAAATCTCACTGAGTGCTCACAGCTTCCACATGTAATATGTATCTTTAGGTATCACCATTTTATAGGTGAGGAACATGAGGTGCAGGGGTTGCATGACCTTGAGCCTGGGGACAGAGACAGCATTTGAACATAAGGATCTGATTTAGACCTCATACACGTGACTGCCCTGCTATGCTGCCTCTCACACTTAGCATATTATCAGCCAGAATTCCCAGTAAACCACCTTCTGACGACCACAAAATATACAAATGATAGTGTAGACCCATGCTAGTGCAGTCCTCAGCCCACCACCCTCGCCTTTCTCATTTTTGCCAGTTTCTCACTCAACCCCAGGTCTTCCTCCCTGAGGGGCTACACTCAGAAACTCTCCATCTGCCCAGTCCTTCATTCCAACTTGTACCTTCTCACTAGGATGATGGTCTCCACTAGAGAACAGGTAAACATTAATCTTTCCAAAGTTATTAACACACGTGTGTGAATGACTTGGTGGGATAGCTCTGCTGGAGAATTCTTGCACTTCAGAAGGTTTTGTTGGCCCAGATGAATCATAAAGGAGAGAACGTTGCTATTTGGTTGCTTTTGTGGTGCCTTATGGTGTAAAGAGCACAGCATTTGGAGTCGGAAAGAAGCTGAAATCCTAACTCTGTCGATATCAGCTATATAAACTTGGGCAAGTAACTCAATATTCTGAATCTCTGGTTCCTCATCTGTTAAAAAAAAAAAAAAATTGGGCCGGGCTTGGTGGCTCAGCCTGTAATCCTAGCACTTTGGGAGGCCGAGGTAAAGGGATTGCCTGAGCCCATGGGTTCGAGACCAACCCGGGCAACCTTATGAGACCTCATCTCTACAATAAATCAAGAAAAATTAACCCGGCATGGTAGTGCGTGCCTGTAGTTCTGGCTACTTAGAAGGCTGAGGCGGAAGGATTACCAGAGCCCAGCGGGTTGATGCTGGGTGCCACTGCACTCCAGTCTGGGTGCCGGAATGAGACTCCAACTCAAACAATATAAAATAAAATAAAAATTTGACAGTTTTTCACACGTGTTGTTGCAATTAAATAAGATGATATATATCTAGCCAAACATATTGCCTGGCATAGGATGGGCATTCAATCAATGTCAGCTCTTATCCTGTTCTCCAAGCGTTTCCCAAAAGATAAGAACCACTGGGCTAACCCTTGACTTAGACTGTCATCATTTGACCAGGGAAACTGGATGGACAAGCCTTCTAGTTGTTAATAAAGGGAGACATTCTGATATCTGCCTCCTTGGCAGCCTGCCTTCTATTCATGTGTTCCTTGAATAAGGAAAATTAATCAGTAGGGAATTTGGAGGGCTGGTGAGACAGGGTCCTGTCACAGCAGTTTCCCTAGAGACCATCATTCAAGATGCATCATGTCGTTACATGCTACAAGGGAGAAAAAGTCATATATTTTCTTTACCCATTGCAAGGTTCCTGACTGAGACCCCTATAACAAAAGACAGATTAGCAGAAGAAAAGCATACAAATTTATTTAATATAAGCTATATGTGACATGGGAACCTACAGAGATGGAGACCCAAAGACTCAAGGAAAACTATTCTGTTTTGTTTTGTTTATGGACAGCCTTGCAGAAGTATACTGACGAACAAAAGGGTATGATCTAATGGTAATAAACTGTTGAGTGGGGAAGGACTTAGCAAGGCCTGTTTGTTCAGTTTCTTCTTGGCCCCTGGTATAGGGCAGGACACCTCTGGAATGAGGGTCTTACGACCTACTTTTAGGAGAGGTAGGGCACAGAATTCTTTAATGGCCTGATTCAGGGGCAGGAGGAGATCAAAAGTGGCCTTTCTGCTTCTGATGCTTTCTTCATTTCCATCTCCTAAAAATACTCAGTGTGCCAAACTATCATATTTTGGGGTGATGTGCCCATCACTCTGTCAATGCCAAAATGGCATAGCCTGTTTCTTAAGAAGATCCATCAGAATTGCCTCCAAACTTATTCATTCACTCAACAACATGTATTCACCAACTACCATGTGCCAAATGTTGGGCTAAGCCCTGGGGAATGCAGAAATAAAAGATACTCAATGAACTTCTATGGATTACCTGATAGCAGAAGTGAAAACCAAAGAGAGAACAGAATGGAGGCATTCCCCCCTAAAGGTGCATACACAAGACACAGAATCATTCTCAAAGGTCAATGTTTACCATCCATGGTGTCATCATTCAATCATTTATTTTGTACGTTCTTGTTGAGCACCTACCACGTGCCAGCCACCGGAGAAACAGCACAATGACTAAGACAGGCAGGTATCTTCACACACAGAGTTAACAGATATAGCAGGAGAGACAATAAATAGATTAAATGACAGGATACTTTCAGCTGTCAGGAAATGCTATGAGTGAGGCTGTGTGATCGAGAGTGACAGTGTTTGGCACTGCCTCTGCCAGTGTGTTCAGGGAAATGAGGGCATTTTGCTGGGACATGCATGACATAATAAAGAGCCATCTATGTGCAGAACTGGGGAAAGACCATTTTGGCGGAAAAAAAATAGCACAGCCAAAGACTTGGGCAGGACTACATTGGTGAAGTCGAAGTACAGAGAGAAGATCAGTGTGGTTGTCCCTTAGTCAGCAGGGGAAGGTTGAATTAGCATCAGCCCAAGAACCAGACAAGATAGGAATTCATATGTCATAGGAGGGAGCTTGGATTTTATTCAAAGAATAATAGGAGGGGTTAATATTGGAGGGTTTTTGGCAGAGGAATGCTACAACCCACCTGATTTACATTGGTTAAATGATAAAGAAAACTTACATAATCACACTTTAACAAAGTTAAGTGGATTCACACAGAACAATTATCACATTATACATACATTGATGATTAACTTTTTCAAATAACTATAAAACATTTCTAACTAGAAGTATAGTTTCAACATCACTAGGTCAAATATAATGACTAAGACATTTTGGGGGATATTTTACTGACTCAGGGGTGCATAAGGACCATCATTACTCAGGTGAGGCAAAAAAGTATCCTTTATAAATTCTGACCAAGAAGATGCTGGGCAAAGTGAACTCTCTTTGAAATGAAAACTCCTCAAGCCTAGTGTGCTTTCCACAAAGCAGGCATATTTGAGGTGGAATCGTTCTAGCTCATCAAGCTAGCTCTTGACGTTCTAGCTCGTCAAGCTAGGCTTGTGATTTGTGTTAATTCTGCACAGCTGAAATAAGCCAGTATCTCTTCTGTTGTTATTCATGAAAATCCCAGCATATTAACTTTGAAGATGCTAATATACTCAACGTGTAGTACTAGGCAGGCGCTTCAGGGATCCTAGCTAACCCCCTCTGTGAGGATGAGATGCTCACGTGGTGTCATCTAGGGGCTTCTGGAAGCTGCTTTCCCTCAAAGATATTCTCTGAGTGAGTCTCACACTCATGGACTTCTCCATCACAAATTCTTCCTTGGGTGACCAGAACTCTATTAAAAGATGAATGTTTTATCCTGGAGGATAACTCAATACCATTTTCAGTCATAAATACCTTCCAATGTTGGTTTGTTAAATTACCTGGTTACTATCTAATAGAGCCCACAAGCATTTTTTTTATTAAGTCAGGGGAGAAGTACAGGAAGACCAAAATGTGCTTTAAAAAGGTCATATCCATAAAGAAACTGTATTACACCCATACAATGGAATAATGTTCGGTGCTAAAACGCAATGAGCTATCAAGCCATGATTAGGCATGTTACTAAGTAAATGCATGTTATTAAGTAAAGAAGCCAATCTGAAAAAGCTATATACCATATGATTCCAGAAAAGACCAAACTATAGAGACAGTAAAGAGATCAGTGGTTGCCAAAAGTTGGTTGCCAAAAGAGAGGAGGGAGGGATGAACAGGTAGAGCATAAAGGATTCTTAGGGCAGTGAAACTGTTCAGTGCGATACGAATCAAATGGTGGATGCATGTCATTATCCATTGCAAAAACCCATAGACTGTACAAGAGTAAGAGTGAGCCCTGATGTAAGCTGTGAACTTTGAGTGATGATGAGGTCGTCAGAGTAGGCAAAGCATCCATTTGTAACAAAGATACTTTCTGGTGCAGGATGTTGATAATAGGAAAGGTTGTGCATGTGTGAGGGTGGGGGGATATATGGAAACTTTGTACTTTCCACACAGTTTTGCTGTAAAACTACAACTACTTTAAAGAATAAAGTCTTTTTTTTTTTTTTTGAGTTGGAGTCTCCCACGCTGGAGTGCAGTGGCACATTCACGGCCACCGCAGCTTGACCTGCTGGGCTCAGACAACCTTTCCGCTTCAGCCTTTCAAGTAGCTGGAATTACAGATGCATGCCACCACACCCAGCTGAGGTCTATTTTTAAAAATTAAATAGGTCAGGCACAGTGGATTACACCTATAATCCCAGCACTTTGGGAGGCAGAGACAGGAGGATTTTGCTTGAACTCACGAGTTCGAGACAAGCCTGAGCAACATAGCAAGACCTCATCTCTACAAAAAATTTAAAAATTAGCCAGGCATGGTGGTGTGCCCCCATAGTACCAGCTACTCAGGAGGCTGAGGTGAAAGGATCACCCGAGCCCATGAGGCAGAGACTGAAGTGAGCCGTGATCATGCCACTGTACTCCAGCCTAGGTACCAAAGTGAGACTCCCAACTCAAAAAATAATACTAATAATAATTTGAGGCAGAATAAACTGAAATTAGATTGTATAAAAAGGGGGGAGGCAGGTTTATGTGGAGGTCTTCAATGAATAATCCTGAGCAGTGTGATGGGGAAGCCAAGAGCATCCAGGAATCACAGAACAATGGCCAGGAGAAATCATGGGGAGTGTGTCTGTACGTCTCTGAGAGGAGTGTTACCAGCCTTCCTGGCAATATGTGTACTAATGAGACTAAACAACCCAAACATCACAATGATTTTAAGGATACCTTTTAACTTAGTTGAACTGCCCTCTTGAGGCATTGGTGTCATGGGTTCTTCTAGTAGCTTGAATCCAGTCATCTTGAAGAGTGAGGCCTTTGGGGACAGATTGGCAGATTCACTTCCTACTATGCTATTGACTAACTTGTGATGGCCCCAGACAAGTGATTTAACTTCTTTGAGCCCTCATTTCCTTGTCTGCAATATGAATACAATAATAGCACCTACCTCCCAGAGTTACTGAGAGTGTACTAAATGAGACAATTTGTGTAAAGCACCTAGCACAGTGTCTGGAACTTGATAAACTTTCATTCAGTTTGTGACTCTTAATATAGTCATTATTAATAGAGTTTACCAGTGCTTAAAACATTCTAAGCCCTCATGAAATATGTATTCAAGGAATTATTAATAATAATAAGACTTCAAGTAGCCCCTGGTTGTTCCAGTGTTAATTGCCTAGCTTCCAGGTTGTAGTAAGCAGACTCTTCTAGATTTTTAAGGACAATGGTAGCCAGGAGTGAGCCAAAGTCGCCTGTAACAAGATATTGCTACATCTTAGCGTGATGTCGCTCCTCTGATTATAATCTACATCCAGATGTCCCATGAATTGGAAAATTAAAGGTCAGGCTATTTTGATTTCTATTCACATCGGATCTTTATGTAAAAATTAACTTTGTAGCTGATGAATAACTGAAGCATAAAGCTACATTTGAAAAAACATTTTGCTTTTTGATCACTAACTAGTTTAGCTTATATCTACTGATTTTGAATGTTTCTTTTCTGATGGTTAAATCAGTAGAAGGGAAATATATATTCCATCATTGTAATGGTGAAATATTTAATGTTTATTTTTAAATAAAACATACACTGTTTGAATTATTTAAAAGAGTAACTTTGTAGCAACTTGAACTCTTTGAAGGAAACGCCTTGTGTCAATTATAATGTCATTACATTTTATGTGTTTAATGAAAAGATATTTTAACAAGTGCTGGAAATGCCTATTTATGTACCTAATCAGAACTCAGGACCAAGCAGATAGTTTACCTTTGTGTCTCTGTACCTCTATGCTTGTATTGATAACTGTAGGTACTTGAAAGATTGGAAAATGAATAGATTGGTGAGCAGATGATCGAAATTTATTTTCTTAAAGGCATTTTCTTCTTAAGTTACAGTGCTATTTGGGTTTGTTAGAAGTTAGAACAAGTAGAGTTCAGCAGTAAGAATGTAGAATGATTCCTCTAAAAAAAATCCAGAATTTCATTATATGCCAAATAACATGTAAGTTTAGTAACTCTTTGCCTGCGTCAGAGTTCTTATGAATAACTCATTATTTTTTTCAATGTGCTTCTGTATAAGGCCAGATACTCACAGAGATATTCAAAAGCTATTTATGTTTGCTATGCAACGTCTTCTATTTGCATTCTTTGCAAGTCTTGTTCAGACTGACATTAAAGTAAGCTTGTTTTTTATGGATACACATCAAGGACTGGAGAGCAGAGGAAGCCTAATCACATGCTGGGAGAGGGAGAGAAGCCAGCGTGAGGCTGTAAAAATATTGGCAATTATCCTCCAAGTGAGTTGGTCAGCCCAACGCACATGAACAGGAGTTAAATGTTTCCCTGTTACTCATTTCACAGAGATGGAAACTGACGCAGGGAAGGAGTCTGAGCAGTCAACCCCCTCAGCTAGCCAACCCCTCTGGACTGCGAGTCATTCCAGGACATGGACCTCATTCTCCACTCGGTATTGTGTCTCCAGCACCTGAGACTTGTGAAGTGCTGAATGAGTTGCATGGATGGATCCATGAATTAAGTCATTAATGGGTGAAAGCATTCCTCTTATCTTAGAACTCCAGTCTCCAAGTAAAGCCCTGGAGCGGATCTGGAGGTTGTTAAGCAAACAAAGGCAGGTGGCCAGGCGCTGCTTGTTAGGGAAAATTTATAGAGAGAGAAACAGTAGTGGGTGTGAGGGTCTGCCATTATCCTTGACACATTCCAGGCTAGGGTCATGCACAAAGTTCCAGCAGGCCTGGAAGTCGGACTCCAGGAGAGGGCTTCTGCCCCTTGGAGTGCAAGGCATTTAAACTGTGTGATTAGAGAAGCATCAGCACTTCCCCTGGTGTGATCAGAGATAAAATGGCAATATGACGTGGCAGAACCTTGGCTCCAGCCCTCTCCTGGCCACACATCAATCGTGGCTGAGGGGAGTACCATCCTCTCCCCTGTCTGGTATACGAGACCCAAGCTTTGCAACTCTAGCTATAAAACGTGGTAAGCAAGCAGCAGGATTTTCCCCATCTGTGTGCATGCTTGGGAAGCCCCAGCCCCTCCCCTGGCATGATGTGGGAAAAGAGGGCTGGGGTCCAAGCCTTGGCAAATGGCCAGATTGCCCGTCATAGGCACAAACTGTAACCAGTTTCCATGGAGCTTGGCGGGATGACAACTCCCTTGCCAGCATGCAGGAGTTCCCTCTTGAATACATTAACTCTTGCCTCTTAGTGGTGATGTGGTAGATACAAACTGATCATGCCATCATGACCAGCCCTTGCTGCTAGAGAGCCTTTGTGGCAAGGCTGGGCTTCCCTTCCTTCCTTTCCTTCCTGTTGCCTTTTGTACCTCCACATTACTCTCCACCCATTCCCAGCCAGAGCAACGCACCCAGACCCCAAGACTGCCCCAGGTGCACTACTCCTAAATGTCCTGAGTCTCAGTTCATCCGGCTCTGTTCTTCAGTGCAGACCAATCATCTGTCATATGTATCTTTGGACTGTATTCACTTTCCCAGATTCTAGAACTTTGGAAATTTCAGGCACACAACAGACCTATGGAGGAGGTATGTTGTGTTTTAATTCACCCTAATTCTGTCACACTGGCATTTCCTTCTTGCTTACAAGAAGTCTGCCCTTAAATCCAGTGAGGAGGGATGATTATTTTGATTCATGTGTCACACTGTAGCCTTTGAAGAATGTTCATCTTTATTCTGGTTCTGGTTCAAAATAGGTTAATGAGATTTTAAACACCAGATGGGAATCAGAAACCTGGAAAAGCACAAAGGAATCAGGGATAGAGATGGGAAAATACAAGTGAAAGAAAAACAGTAGTCAGAAGAGAAAAGAGGGGAAGCAGAAAGCCTGATAAGAAAAGGAAGCAAGACTAGTTTCTCTGTTTGTTTTTGTTTGTTTTGTTTTCATGTGTTTTTGCCCTGATCTGCCACTGAGGCAGAAGCAGTATCTAAGTTGTGCCTGAATCCTCCGTGGTTCCTAGCATGGTGCTTCCAAAAAAACTAAAGTGGTACATGGTCATGAGCTCAGTGGATTGGGTCATGGATGCTACCCTAATCCTCACTGCTTATCCTCTGGTTAGTTTCACTCTGTAAGCAAACAAGATAAGGAATAAATTGATCATCCTAGTAGCAATTTCCATGACAGCAGTGTCTCTCTTAGGGGAATTTTATCCTCAATACCTAGATTCTATGACTTTCTTACAGAAAGAAAGCCAGAAGCCTAGAAAAGCTGAGTGAGTTACCCATGGCCACACAGAGGCCAATGGCAAGCTCAGGACAGACACCCATATTTCTCAACTCTGAGGGTTAGGACTGCGAGAAGAAAGTGAACCTTGTAGGATAGTCTGTCCCAGAGGAGACATAGATTAAATATGAGATTCAGATAAACAAATAAAATATAAAAGGTGAGGAACGTAAAAATAAATTGCAGACTACCCAGAGTCAAAATGGGCTCATGACAACCAATACTTAATCTGTTTGCTATTAGGGTGGAGAACAAGATTGCATTCTGCTCTTCTGGAATTCAGATACACTTTCTGGTATTTGAAGGAACACAAGGAAAGCTCACACAGGCTGAGCCGGTCTCTTTATAATGTAAATACCTTTCCAATGGGAAAAAATATTACTGAAAGATGGTAAGTTTGTCTTCTGACAATATTTCCCAGACATTTTTCTAGTGTTAACAAAGCTCTCTTGGAGTATAACTGTTTCTGAGGAATGGTAACTTTAAAGCAAAAGGAAGGAAAATTTCAATAAGAACCAAGCTGCCCCAGCTCTCCCTTTATTTTTAAACAGAACCATCAAAGGGCAGCTAACGGAAATATACTTAAGTGGCATTAATTTCATCCCTAAGAGGACTCTCCAAGAGTTTTATTGCTACGTAAGGGAAAGCTATAAACCAGCAGGAGAGGAAAGCAAAGAAAATCAGTCTGGGGAGTCGTCTTGTGTAAGAAAGTGTGCAGGTGGTCAGTAATGTATCCTTGGCTAGTTTCCACAGCAAGGAGACAGAAATTTGTGGCAAGAATGTGGCCTACAAAACAGACAATCACAGGGAAAAGAATGATGGGACTTTGCAAAGTGCTGCTTAAGAGTTCACATGAATATTAAATAACAAAATACTCACCTCCCCTCCTTTTTCTCAACATCCGATTTCATGTTCATATACAACCTGTTGCCTGACTCTCTCGTCCCCGACATGATTAGATGAGAACAAAAAAGGATTGGGATGGGCAGGGCCAAGGACAGTGAGTTTTTAGACCTGAAGGTAACATTGAGGATCATTTAGTACAATACTCTAGGTTTTGCAAACAAGGAAACGGTGTCTCCGAGAATACTTGTAAAGAGAGAACCTCAGAGATCTCACTTGAGAGCTGAAGTCCTAAATGGAATATTCAGACTGGGGAATCTAGAAAAACGCCTCCATGATCCGGTCATTCTGCTCAAGCTAAGTCTAAGACCTTCATCACAGCTATAAAGAGAATCTTACAAGCATCCTGCAAATGAATGAAAATTATCACCAATCTCAGTCTTATTTTACCATGCATCAGCACTTCTGTGTCCTTTATAAGGCTCTTTAAATCAAAAATAGCATCCTTATTAATTTCTAAGGAAGAATGGCTATTTTATAGGATATTCCATTCTTGAGTTGGCAGCAGATCCCAGTACACAAAATCAGGAAAGTAAGAATGAGAACAGTACGTGGGGGGAAAGTAACATCGGTCCAGTGTCTGGTAGCCATGGCACTGTCTCAGCCATCACACTATCACTATCCTATATTAACATTGGGTGGGCAGAATGAAAGTAGTGCCATTCATATATTTGTTTGACAAGCACAGTTATGAAGTAGGTACAATGAGAATTCCCAAAGACAAAGGTCTGATTCTATTCCCCCAGCCACTTGTGTGAGCTGTCATATAGAGTATCACTTCCCATAGCCAGCTCCTAGAATTTATGACTAAGAAATCATTTTTTTCAAAAATGCATTACAGACTCACTTCATTTCGGAGGAAATTAACCTTTTGAATTTAAACAAATCCTTATCTAATCAAATCTGTAGTTGATCTAAATATAGTTTGAGATTTATTTAGTATTTTTGATTTGAGGATGCTACTTTGCACTATCTACAAAAAGAAGTGCATATTGAATTGAGTCTGTGTTTTTCTCAGACACAAAACTCAGTGTAGTTTGAATTAAGCAGAGGTCTGTGAATGAGGAGTGAATCTTTTGGGCACAACTTTGAAATGTGGTAAACACTAAATAAGTGTTTGTTACGGCGGCGATAGCATTATCATTCAAGTCCCCAAAATAGCATAGAAAGAACAAGCTTTCTAAAAAAGTGATTGAAAGCAGATTATTTTCCTGACCTAAAAGTTTACGGCTATCATTACATGTGGATTTTCATTCCTTCAGCACTAAAAGATAGCTAAAATTCTGCAGTCGCTCCCACAAAGGCAGCCTGCTGCTATCAACTGGCAGAAATGTCTTCATTTCTCTAAACGTCAAAGTCAAAGCCCTTTGTGATCAATACAAAGAAAGCTGCCGGGAGTAGCCAGTTCTCTGGTGGAAAGGAAGCAAGAAGAGACACAGTCTTTGAACGGAGGTTTGCATGTGGCAAGAAGGTGGGTGCACACTGCACTAAGAGGTGGGCAAGCAGACACAATATCTTACCAACTTAGTAGGAACTATCTTTACCTTGTCTCTCTCTGGACTTTCAGCCAGGGGACAATTGGTCAGCCTCATCTTCAAAATAGGTCTAGAACAGAGTGAGAACCACCACCATCCAATTCTTTAGAATAAGACCGCAAAGTGTCACAGAATGTGTGCTCAGGATCCTATTAGGACTGCTCCTCCTCTTCCTCCTCCTCTTCTTCCACCACCACCTCCACTACCAACCTTTTCTTCTTTTTTATTTAAACAATATCTAATACTTACAAAGTGCTACCTATATCTAGGCACTGCTCTAACCACTCTGCTACTATTAATTCCCTGAATCTTCTTGGCGACCTCACGAGACTGGTAATGTTATCATCGTCACCAATTTATCAGAAGTGAACCAAGCCGGGCGCGGTGGCTCAGCCTACAATCCTGTGCTTTGGGAGGCCGAGGTGAGTGGATTGCCTGAGCCCGAGGGTTCGAGACCCGCCTGGGCAACTTGGCAAGACCTCGTCTCTGCAATAAATCAAAAAAACTAGCCGGACGTGGCAGCGGGCGCCTGTAGTTCCAGCTCCTCGGAAGGCTGAGGCGGAAGGATCGCCGGAGCC